>NC_143396.1:169710531-169734547 GCF_052110815.1 Crocodylus siamensis | reverse complement strand
CCTAGTAGTGTCACAACTGGGCAGAATTAAGGTCAGTGGCTAGTTTTACAAGCCACAGGATGGAACAAACTGGCTCTGCTTTAATGTGGGCCAGTGGTTTCAGCAGCATGTCAGCTTTGCCTGTATCTATGCCAAGACCAGGCTGCTGACAGCTGCACATGAGCCACTGCTGCTGCCTCCAGCCCCTGGTTCCCTGACTGTGCTTCCAGCTGGCAGGAAACTCCATCGGAGCTGGGAAGATGCACCCTTACTTCCACCAGTGCTCCACTTCCCCAACCCGCCTGCCTCCCATCTGTGGTGCAGCTCCCAACCAGCTAAAAGCTGTGCCTGCACGACAGGCACGAAGAAGAGGGGCTGGAGAAAGCAGCGGCAGTGTGGGTTAAGTTTTCATCTGCCCACCCCTAGCACAGCACCTTGCTGTGTGGCCTTGGCAAGGGCACAGGTAAAACCCTCCAGGTCTGCAAGCCAACTTCAGTGGCTCCATGGTCTGGATCTGGCCTGCAGGTCATACAGTATTGACCCCAGTTATAGCTTGTTTCTTGGTGCCATTTCTGTTCCTTCCTCAGTGAAATGTCTTGTCATCACAAAGAGTGGATCATGCATATGGGTGATATCGTGAGTTCCCTATCTATGTAGGATGAAGGGGCACATTCACAGCTCACCCAATACCTGGGAAGAGGACAGTTTTTGTGGGGCGCTGACTTAGTAGCATGCCCCTGTACTGCACCCTCCCTTGAGTCATGCCCATGGTACTAGAGACCAGAGGCTGGCACTATGACACTGCCTGGGTGGAAGGGCAAGCACCCCATTGGCAAGGGAGAAGCAGATGCACGGTGGGGAGAGCATGGGTTGAGACCACAAAGGCTGTCATTTCTTTTGGGGTCTGAACCAGGTCCCAGGCCACAAGCTCCAAAAACCCTGACTCTTCTGGATTAGCATCAGTTGCCCAAAGGAGGGTACTACTGGCTTGTGAACTTGCCCACGCCTCCTAAATGAGCATGCTCTCAGTGCATGGTTGTCATGGGAGACTCCTAGATGTGCCATGTCCCCAGGACTGTCTCTGTCCCCTCAGAAGAACACTCCCTGCAGCAGCTTCTCTGCCATATTTCCAGGTTGGCATGGATAATCCATGTTTAATATCCCATCAGAGACATGTCAGGGGATATGGTACAGATACACCCCAAGTGATAACAAAGGAGATTGGCCAAGAACAGAGATCTTTCAGCCTCATAATAAGCCTGCGATGAAAGAACCTTCCCTTCCCCTGCGCGGACTTGGCAAAATTCAGACACAAGAAAAAGCAGCCAGTCCATGTAATTAGTCAGATTTCAAGTGGACAATGCAGGTTGTCTGTGCCACAGCTGAAAAAGCTATTGAGTATGGTTTTCCTTAAACCCTGGAGGTGCCACTTTGAGGCGGCAGTTCCTGGCAGTTTAGGATGCAGCCCATACACTTCAGACTTCATGGGTATGGTTGCTGCGGTATCACACAAATGCCAGAGATTAAGAGAGGAACAATCTCAACAGAGGCTTTATTAAAAAGTGAATAATAAAAGAATACCACCTAACATTAAAGGGACTCATCCAGCATCAGAATATCTTTGTGGAGCTTGGTGCACGTGCCTTTCTACAAGGGACCAAAACAGAAAGGACTGCAGAGAAACCGACTGCATTAAAGACAGGATTTTCACAGCAAGAAAATGTTCCTTCTCTGGGGAGATTTGTTTAAGAAACTCATGGATCTGTAGGCTACTAATGTGTCAAAACAAATTAACTGAGTGGAAGAACTGAGATTTCCTTTTTAGCTGAACTGCGACTTATGTTGCTGCAACATTTTTTTTCTCCCTCTGGTTTCTTCTTAGCCTCTCTATTTTGCCAGACTCCTGGGATTGGAAGCTGAACAGTTGTAAGGTGGTGGAGGGACTGCTTCTGGAGGAGGGACTTCAACAGTTAGGCAGGCGTTCTGTATAATGAAGGGAGCCTAGAAAAAAAGAAGTGAGATACCACTAATGTCACCCTCCCCTCTTTGGGCATCATCACACCATTCTCCATCAAGACCACCCTTTTCAGTCCCTCATCCCCCTCTTCTAACTTGCGCACTGAGACACCTTTCTCCGTAGCTTCAAAACCACCACCCTGTCCCCCAGCAACTTCCTTGGCTTCGATCCCCACTGTACTTCCTCAAGCTACTTGCATTCTTCCAACCATTGCTCTTATCTTCCCAAGCCTGCTTGTTAACAGCAAGTGTTGCTTCTCACAGCCAGGGTGAGGCTATTCAACACCAAGTGTCTCACGATACCAACTTCAAAACATGTTGCACAGTTTAGACCCCAGGAAGCACTCACCCTAGGTTGACAACAGAAGATTTGGTACCCAAAATGAGCAACTCTGATTGCAACAACCAACTCCAGGATGCTGAAGATGATGAGCATAGCTATTACCCCATTTTTAGACATCTGTGGGAGGCAAGAACAGAAAATGGTGTGGAAAGCTGAGATAGGAATGGAGAGGTCTAAGGAGGCTCTAGTCTAGTGATGGAAGAAGTAGAACTCCAAAGGAGGAATACTATTGCTTCTCCAACCCCCACAAAAACCCCCTGCCCTTTTCACTAGTGTGGCATGGAAGAAGGAGCAAAGGTCTTTTCTTGTTGTGGCTTGGACACATAACTTGTTTCACCAATATAATCAGCCTTCACACCAGTGTGAACAAAAAGCAGCCAATTATGTAACAGCCCTACTGTTGTCTAACTGATCTAAATCTGGTGTGGTCTTGCCTGGGCAGGGTGGAATGGTGCAGGGGCAGGAATCAAGGGTAAAAATACATAAGTGTTGTGTGTCGACAACAACTGCAGTGCAACCGCTTGCTATAGGCAAACAGACTATTACCTATCTCCTCACCATGCAGAAGTGCATTGAAAGGGTTTGTCTGGGGCATGTCCAGGCATCCAGAACCTTGAACTAGGTACAGTCATTACATAACACCTTCAGGAAGCGTCTGGCACTTACAAACAGTAAATGAGATGCAGTGTATGGCAGGTACCCAGTACACACATCTACAATCATTAGAATTAGCCCCACACTCGCAGCGATAGCGCTGATGATGTTCATCCCCAGGCTGCCTTGCATCTGAAAGAGATAATCAAAAGGCTTGTGCTATGCAAGGTGTTGGAAAAACAGCCACACATCTAGTTCAAATTCAGGACAAACTTTGCAAAGGGACAAACCCTTGTTTTATAAGGGATTCATTTAAAAAAAATAACATCCAATGACTGCTGACACTGGCTGGGCAACAGTATCTTTTTGGTAACCAACTTGGATATCTCAAAGACTTCCAGTTTTTAGCTACCTTTGTGTCTGTGCCCACTCAGGACACAAGTATTGTATATATAGTTTCATAGTTTCTAAGCTTGGAAGGGACCTGAACAGATCACCAAGTCTGACCCCCTGCCCTAGGCAGGAACAAGTTCTGGGATCATAATACCCCAGTCAAATATCAATCCAACCTCCTCTTGAAGACTCCCAAGGTAGGGGAGAGTACCACCTCTCTTGGGAGCCCATTCCAGAGCCTGGCAGCCCTAACCGTAAATTGTAGTTGAAGTCTCCCATGTCAACCATGCACTGAAAGCATGCAGCCTCAGCCAGTTCCTTGGCTAATTCCTGGTTGAGCTCTTGATCCTGATTAGGAGGTCTGTAGTTGACTCCTACTATTGTGTCCCCTGTGCCATGTTCACCACAGATTTTAACCCAGAGGGTCTCCAGTCGTCCACCCTGGGTGCCAATGTTGGCTTGTAGGAAAGTGTAGCTTTCCTTGACATGGAGAGCTACACTCCCCATCCCTTTTATCTGCATGATCTCTCCTGGACAGGGTATAGCCATCTATACCTGGGACCCAGTCATAGGTAGAGTGACACACGCAAAGTTATAATTCATGATTGACAAGCCTGGCTTCTGGTTTTACTGGAGAACCAAAGCATTTTAACTGCATTAGAAGAAGTGGAGCTGATTACTCTCTCTCTCTCTCTCTCTCTCTTTCTCTCTCCCTTTCTCTTTTCCTTCATGATTCTCTGGGAATAAAAATAAGATTCAGAGCATAAGACCAGAAGGGATCACACTAATATTTTTTCTGACCTCTTGGGCACAACAGATATTAAATTACACCCTGTTACCTGTGTACCACACCCATGGAAACTAGAACCATCACAGTTCTCATGAGGAGGAAACCCATCGACTCCTACCTAGAGTTTTTCCTCCCAGAGTATAGGTCTGGGAGGAGAAGGGTGAAGGAACTTATGTACACTTGGGAGCTTATGGGTCACATGCCCCTGATGGCCACATCATGGCTTGAACTGAGAAAAAGAAATACATTGGCTGATGAAAGGAAACCCCTCATGTTTTAGCATTTGATAGATATCCAACATGCCCAAGTAAGCAAAGGCAGTTTGGAAAACACCCCATAGATTGGGGAAGTAGGAAAATGAAAGACTCACATGACAGTCTACGGGATTCTTCTCTGAAGCCACCGAGAGGGATCCAGAAGTAATGAACTGTTTGGAAAAGGAAATGCCATGCATCACACACTTTCAACAAAGAAGTTCCCTCTATTGCCTGCAGTGTGGGGAAGGCTAAATCTTCTCCTGGCAAATGTCATTAAGCAGCAAAAGTCCTTGGGGGAACATAGTTTCTCCTATCCTTTTATCAATCAGTGTCTTCAAGGACCTGGCCATTGTTTGTTCCTTCATCCTGATCATCAGTCCCAAACCTGTAATTTGATGTGGGAGGAAGAGGTGAGGCAGGGTGACAGTGGGAAGGCTAGTTAGAGGTTGGGATGGGGGTTTGGCTTAAAGTTGGAGGTCAATACATACATCTAGTAGGGAAAAATGAGGAACCAATCTGGAACATTGCTCCATCAAAACCAGTATCACATCCCCAGCAGCTACCAGTTACCCTAGATGATGAAAGCATGTCCATGCTCATTGGGTGCATCTACATGAGACACTTAACTGTGCATTAGCATAGTTTACTGCAAGTAAGCATGTGTGTCTACACGTTCACATGCTTACTACACAGCAAACCTCCCTAATCCTGAGTGAATTTGCTACCTGCAAATTTACTTGAGATTGGTAATGGTGTGCAGTCGTGTCATGTACACATGTGACAGGGAGCAAAATCTACTCCTGGTCAGCCATCCAGCAGGGGGAGGGAGATAGCTCCCTGCCCTCAGGAGCTGCCTGCCGCTGGGGTGGGCTCTGCCACAGGAGCCCGGATGGGGACTATGTCCCTCTGTCCTGGTGGCAGTGAGTTCCAAGCCCCCTGCTCCAACATGATAATAAGGATCGCTCAGAACTTGCTCCATGGTCACAGAGCCAGTGTTGGGTGATAATCGTCTCCCAGCACCAGCCCCGCAGTCACAGATCCAGCACTGGGAGCTCCCTACCGGCAGGGGAAGGGGAACCTGTCCCCACCCAGCTCCGCAAGCATGGAGTTGTCAGGGCAGTGGAGAGGACAGGCTGGGGAGCTCTGAACTTATGAAGCTGAGTGGGAAACAAAGTCTTCAGAGCCCCAACCCGGCATGCAGGGCAGGGGCTGGGAACTAGAGCTGTGCAAAGCTTCAGTAGCTGATTCGATTCGGAGGGGATTTGGCCTGATTCAGGGACCGAATCTTCGAATCTGAATTCAATTGGAATACCAATTAAGAGCTTCAATTTGATTTGAAGCATCTGAATCAACTTGGAAAAGCTTTGGAAAAGATTCAGCCACTTTGGAGATTCAGACATAGACTAAACAGGCAGCTGAAACAGCTACCTCCAGCTGGTAAGTCTGTTGGGGTTCAGGGATGGGGGAGGGAAGGGATGTGGGGGAGGGAGGGATTGGGGCTGGGACTGGGACAAACTGCTGAGCTGGGGCAGCGGGTGTGTTACTCGGGGAGGGGGGTGGGGCGGGGCATAGGATGGGGGCACAGCTCGCTCCAAGTGGAATGCAGCAAGCAGCAGCAGGGCATAGCCCCCACTCTCAGCATTGCCGCATCTGCATTGCTCACCCCCCCTACTGCCTGGCAAATGCGGCAGGGCAGAACCCCTACTCCCAGCACTAATGCAAGTATGGCAGTTCTGGGAGTGGGGGCTATGCCCTGCTGCCGCCTGGAGCGAGCCACACCTGTATTGCACCCCCTCCCCCGCACCAGCTGTGCAAGTGACAGCAGGACATAGCTTCCACAGCTCCACTAGCTAGGGCAGGGGCAGGCACAGATGGAGGAGCTGTGGGAGAAGCCCCCATGGCTGCCCTGCATAGCCCCATCCCCTGCCCGGCCCGGCCCAGCCTCCTGGCACTTAAAAAAAAAAGTCCTGCACTCACCAGCTCTCATAGCAGTGATCAGGGCCTCTGAGAGCTCATGACAGAGCCCCAGCCTCACTTGGCACCCATGTGGCAGCTGCCCCGTGGCACAGGAGCAGGGAAGCTCAGCAGGGCATTGCACACTGTCTGGGAGCTGGGGCAGCTCCACCTGTCAGCCGGAGCCCAACACTGTTCAGCCCCAGGAGCCCCAGCTCCCAGACAGCGCTCAGTGCCCTGCCAAGCCACGCTGCACCTGCATGATGTGACAGCTGCTGCATAGGTGCCAAGCAGGGCGGCAAACCCTGCTGGTCCCCACTGTCCTGCACTGCATGGGGGGGCGGGTTCTGCCACAAGTGCCCAGAGGCCCCAATTGCCACTGCTGCAGCTGGTGAATGCAGAGCTTTAAAAAAACAAAAAAAAGCCCCTCATTCACCAGCTGCAGCATCAGCGATTGGAGATTCTGGGTGCTCATTGCAGAGCTCCCCCATGCAGCACAAGGCAGTGGGGGGCAGCAGGGATTGCCTCACCCCTTGGCACCTGCATGGCAGCTGCCCCATGGCTGGGTGTAGCACAGCTTGGCAGGGCAGCACACACTGTCTGGGAGCTGGGGTGGCTCCACTGCTCAGCCCCAGTGGCCCCAGCTCCCAGACAGTGCACTATGCCCTGCCGAGCTGCGCTGCACCTGCACCATGGGACAGCTGCCGCACGGGTGCCAGGGAGGGGGTGGGGGCAATCCCACCTTTCCCCCACTGCCCCGTGCTGCATGGGGGTGCTCTGCCATGAGCTCTCAGAGGCCCCAGTCTTTGCTGTTTCAGCCAGTGAGTACAGGGCTATTTTTTTTTAAGTGCCAGGACTATTCTGGGGTCGGGCAGGGGATTGGGCTAGGCAGGGCAGCCATAGGGGCTTCTCCCATGGCTCCCCCCATCCAGGGAGAGGCACGCACAGCCAGAGGAGTCCCAGGAGAACCTGCAACCACCCAGCTGTGCCTACCTCTCCCCAGCTAATCTGAATCACCAAATCTCTCCGAATCAGCACTGAATCTTCTGAAGCCGATTTGGCTGAATGAATTTGGGACAGTGATCTGAATCTCCGAATCGAATCACCGTCCTCCAAATTGGCTGAATCCAAATCTGAATCAAAGACTTCCCTATTCGCACAGGCCTACTGGGGATTGTCCTGGTCAGGGACAGGTCCCAGCCCCGTGCCCTGATCAGGTGATCAAGGTAGAGGCTTAGAAAAGCTGTGGGTGAAGGGTAGGTCCCAGCCCCCTGCCCCCTGCTCCAAACTGCCAGTGGATCAGAGCAGGGGGCTGGGACCTGCTCTTTCCTTGTAGCTCTTTCAAAATCCCCTACCCCTGATTGAGAAGCCACGGCTAGGAGTTCCCTGTTGCTGGGGCAAGAGGACATTGTCCCTGCCCCAACTGAAGGCTTTCCCCCAGAGCCAGGAGATAGCTCTCTCCTGGCCAGGTGCTCCCTGCCAGCCCCTGGGCTAGCAGCCAGGGGAAGCCTCAAGTTCTTCCCAGTGACAGTAATGGCCCATTGAAGGACTGCAAGTAGTTTAGTGCTAAGAGCAGTAAATCTGCTGCCTAGTCCCTGCATTTGTAGACACCAGCCTGGACACACTTAATCCACAGCAGTTGCTTCAGAGTAAACTGATCCCAGATCAAATGCATGTATAGATGTGCCCATTGAGAAAGCTTCTTCCTAAACACTAGCTGTTAAATTTTATGACCCCAAACAGGAAGATTTAGATTTCTTCCAAATGAGCTTTTTATTATTTTAAAGGGTTAGTCATGAGTAGAACTAGTTGGAAATGTTCTGACAGAGCTTTCCCATTAGAAGGGGACAAACTGTTGAAAGCAAAACTGCTCAGGGAAAGGGACTGGTTTCATAGGGAACTGAATAGTTTCAATAAGTCTCCCCATTAAAAAAATCCCTGAAAAACAAGAGAGTTTTGAAGTTGTTGAAACATTTTCCTGCAACATTGCTCACAGTTTGGGCTCTTTTCCTCTTGATAGGTGCCAATACTGTCAAAACCAAAACTATTCAGGATAACAGGCTGTTTCAGTGAATTTCCTGACTTGAAAAAAAATGATTGTATAAAGTTGTTCAAATCTTTCAGTATTTCTTACTTCAAAATCTTAGTTAATATATACTACATCAGGTAAAAAGATAAGAAGGGTGAACTTCAAATAAAGTGCTTCAATTAATTCATTATGACTATTTAGATTGTTAGTCTGTTAAGTTCTTGCCATATTGGCTATTAATCTAGATTGGAATGGAAGAAAAAAACATAAGAAACTTTGGAAGACAGAAGGTCATTCCCTGCCGAGCTATAAGCATGAATAGTCAAGTTTCACTACCATTAAACCCAATTTCTGCTCCCCTAGTCTTGGAAGCCTTGCTTTAGCAGCCCACACACCCACCATCCAATCTTGTTGCCTTGATCAGTCTCTGTAATCCACTCACCATCAGGCCGCCCCAGAACATGTAACCACTACCGACTGCTAGGGAGAAGTGATAGGAAATTGCAAGAACCACTCCAAAACCAATGTGGATCAGGCCTATCATTATCTGGACAACCTATGAGGAGAGAGGGAGAGGGAGAGAGAAAGCGAGAGAGATGCACATTACCAGGGCTTGTTTTTCCACGGTCTCAGCAAGCATGGACAAGACATTGCAACAAAATTCATTTCCACATACATCACTGAGGCCAAGCAGCCCCTGGTATTCGAAGAAAGATTAAGAATTTAAACAGATAATGAGAACATCCACTGTTACATCAGACAAAGTGGTGGGGTAAATAAGAAAAAAAGGTTCTTCGTATTTCAAGGCACATGTTGGGCCCCCAACAGCAGGGGTCAAGAAGAACCTTCTTCTTCTCTGGAAAGGAGATCACTGCAGAGATTCTTGTAACTTTCTTGGAAGCACCTGGCACTAGGCACTAAACTAAGTGGACTGTGAATTGTTACGATTTTTGCCATCTGCAGAGGAGTTTAAAAGACATAAGGAAAGTTTAAAAGACACACTTCAAAGCACTACCCTTCCCAAAGAAGCAGAAGCTATATGCCAGTTACTTGCCAATTACTATTTTTAATTCTACCAGTCACAAAATAAGAACCACCCAAATGGGCTTAAGTGCTTAAGCTCAATACTATTCTATCCTGTTCAAGTCCCTTTAATATAGTTACTGTAAAATGTGGTTGGGTCCTCCTCTTCCGGCCTACTTTTTTGTGGCTCACCTTTACGAGTAAGATGACAGGGGGCACATCTATGTCACCCTATGGTGACATAGCAACGTGCTACATTGCCATACAGTGTGCTATGGTGACTTAGCGACTACATGATCACCAGCTATGTTGCCATAGCAGCATGCTCCTTGATTATAGTACACCTCACAGGCAATGTGGTGGTGAAATCTAACCATGAGCCACACACACAGTGCAGTAACCACTCATACTGCACCCTGCTATAGTACTTCCAAAAGTACTTCCAAGAGGTAGCAATGTTGCTATACAGTGATGTGAGATGCACCCACTGTGGGACAAGAGCAGATGCACTTACACATTTTCAGAATTTGAAACAGGGTGGAATAGAATAGCACTTAGGCACCTAAATCCACTTAGGCTGTGTGTAGATTCAATGAGGGGCATGTGTGCATGACGCTTTAAAGCAGGTTAAATGCTTTTGCACCACTTTAATGCTGTTGGTGTTTGCACGGGTTGGTGGCGTGTTGTACAGTAATTCCAGCCACTGTAGCAAATTCAGAGGCATAATGCACCTTAACTGACTTGGGGCCCTACAGCCGTGGAGCGAAGCACCAGGCTCCATGCAGCTCAGGGGCTCTGCAGGAAGCCTGTGCAGGCACTCTGGCAGCAGCCTGAGAAGGCAGGCTGTGCCCCCCTCCCCCCCCTCAAAAAGAGGGGAGCCTTATCTTTCTTTTTTTTCCCCTGGAGCCTGCCTGCCTTCCTGAACTGTGCAGGGGCTCAGTGAAATGTATTGGGAATGAGCTATGGACCATTATTTTAAACAAACTCCCCAGGCAACATATATGTGGAAGATTTTAATGGAGCAAGCACTTCAGCTGGTTTGGTGGCAAATATCATCATCATCACATGCAACTTCGTAATAAGCTTCAGCCATGAAATTCTTGCTAGTTTCTCCCCCTGCAAACAGACAAAGCAAATAAAAAAGCCCCTCAATATGCGGTCATTGATAGGGTTCATCTATTTTTTCCAGGACTACATGACCCCATTCCTGGTATGCACCTGTGCCACGAAAGGAACACTTGACCACGTTCCATTTCTATGGCTTGATCTAAACCTCACCACAAATAACTTCTGATTTCTCCCTTTCACTTGCCTTCTACCTTTAAGTCCTGCTTAGGGAATTCCACTTATAACTTATCCCCCATTAGCTTTTGGCTAATTACTCAAAGGCCTTGTCTACACAGCAAACTTACCTCAGCTGGCAACGGTGCCCTCGGGCACCCATATAGCCCCACTTCAGGCAAACCAATAAGCATTGCTGACTGAGTCAATTAACCCACAGCACTGCTAATTAGTCCTGTAGCTGCATGGTCCCCCTCCCCCAGATGTTCCACCTGCGGCCCTGTCCTAATCCTGGCTAGGGTCCTGCGGCCACACATTGCGGCCCCGGGCCCCAAGCCCCACCTGCCTCAGCCAGCGCCTGCCCCCGGGTACAGATATGGGGGGCACGGGTCCACCCTGCTGCCTGGGAGTGTGCATGGCAGTGGGGAACTGGCCTCCCCCTCCCCCTTCCCCGGACAAGCCACCCACAGCCCCGTCGTGCTCCCTACTGGGACGTGCCCCCAGGAGGGCCCCAAGCCCCACCCGGCTGGGCAGCAGCCCCAGCCCTGCCCTGCTCTCTCCCTACAGGGGCCTCAATCTCCCTCCCTGCCCCCCCACCCTACCCTTACCTGCTGGAGCTGGTCTGCAGGTTGCTTGGGGCCACATGCATGTCTACACATGTGGCGCCCCCTGTCTTTCCACCTTCTTCCTGCTCCCTCCCAGCTCCCTGCAGGCTGGAACTGTGCCAGCCTACACGGAGCTTATTGCAAAATGGCCAAATCTATGGGTTTCTCTCGTAAAATGAGAAATCTGCGTTTGCCTCTGGTAAAAGGCAAAATCTGTGGTTTACTCTGTTTTTTTTCTGTGGGAAAGAGAAAACCCAGATCCCTGCGTCATGACCAAACACAACTGTATGGTTGCAGACGTTGTCAAAAATGGTCAGTCAGGCAAAAACCTGAACCCTCATTGAAGGAGGGTTCATCTGATGACATTTCATAATATAGCATCTTCTGTAACTTGTGTGTGTGTTGCCTGTGTCAGAACAACAATATAACCTGTGAAAAGCAGATGACCCCCTGCTGAACAGATGATCTAATGCTAAACTTAAAGATAGCCTTTTGCTGACAGTAAGCAAAACCATTAATCTTTTGCTGACAAGGTTAACGACAGAACCAGGTTCAGACAGTCTAGAGTGGTCTTGCGTGTCTTGCAACTTTGTAACCACAAACAGAAGAGCTTGAATGCGCACAAAGCTGTGTAACGGTTAATGTATAAATATCGAGCTGTAAACTCAGGTTGTGGGGCTCTTTTTTCTTTGGGCATTGAGCACCCCTCTGCAGAGCAATAAACTTGCCACAGACACTCCCTCATTCTTTGTGAATTGATCGCAGCTAGGAACGAGCCCAGAGATGGGCGTGGCCAGTGCTCATCAGTGTATGAGCGCACCCTTCGGTGTATGGGTGCTACACAGGAGCTGACCAGTTTCCACAACACCTGCCAGCCTCCAAGCTGTTGTCAGAATGAGAGGGAGAAAGGGAGCAGAGGAAGTTCAGTCTGGGGTTTTTTCACCCCCTGTTGGAGGGTGGAGCAGGTGTATTGGATCCCCCTCCAAGGATGGGGTGGGGGCTTTAGTTCACCCAACCCACCCTCCAGCACTGCCTGGGCAACCCCTAGAATGAGCTCCCTCTGCTCCTTTCCCCACTCCCCTTCTGAAAGCAGGGCCAGGTGGCAGAGAGTGGGGGCCATTGCTAGGGGAACCCGGCAGCCAGCAACTAGATTGCCTCCCCCACCCCGTCCACCCCACCACTCCCCCCAGAATCAACAGGGAACGTCTGCAAAGTGTTCTAAGTTACAGGGGGGAGCTGAACTTTTGTCTGTGCCCCTAGTTTCCCTTTTTCATCCCAAACCTGTTTTATGTCTTTCTACACCTGGCCAGACATTTGACCAATTAGTGTTGTTACATTTGGAATGGAGTCTCATAGTAGCTCCAATAAGAGAGGATCCCCACAATAGTTTAACAGGGCCAGACACAATGCGACTGTGTGGCACTGATGCATTCTGAGTAGCTTTTGTTCTTTCTCTTAATGGTGCATCTATTTTGCAGTTTTACAAGGCCTCGATTAACAAACCTCATTTGATGGTGCTTATGGTGATGCAGGCGAGGTATGCAACTCTAAAATCCCATCTTTGCCCTCTCCTCCACATTTTGTAAAACCTGGACATGTAGACTATGCTGCCATTTGTCTGTTTCTTTCCAGCAGTACTGCTCCAAGGCTGCAAACAGATGTTGTATTTCTCCCAGGATAAACCATTTGATCCTGGGACAAAGTGTGATAGTTCAGGCATCCATTTCCATTGTCACAGGATAAATCCTAAAAAGGTTCACAGGATAAGAAGTACTACCAGTTGATCCCAAGACGTGCAAAGTGCATCTGAAAGGTTGTCCTGGGATTGCATCCTTGAATCAATGCAGTATATGCAGATGCTCACTAAATCCTGATTAGAAGGGCAATGTGCATATGTACACAGGCACAGATATACATGGACATTTCTGTTCTGAGACAAATACTAGCACAGCTTGCCCATGGACAAATGCGATCTCTATTCCTAGCCCCATTGCAATGTGTTCTTTTTCCCTTTCCTGAATGAAGACCTCAAGTCCTCTTCCCACAGCCCCCTTCCCACCCTCCCTTCCCTACAAAAAACACTCACCCTCATGTTTGAAGCAGAACTTTGACTCTTTAAGAACTGCAGACTTAATTGTTAGATTTTTATGTGCTAGTTCAAAAATATCCAATGGGTTTTTCCCCTTAATTTTTCTTTTTGCTTCCTCATGTCATTCCCAACCATCCATTTTGTTTACATTTGCAGCTACCTGGATTACTTCCTACTAGCGCTACTTGTGATTGTTCAAGTCACATAGCAGGGATTTGTGGATTTGTTTTTTCAATAACAAGTTTCCAAAACAAAATTAAGAACAATTCAGTGGAGAAATTTTGCACAAAGCAAAAACTGAAGCAGTCTTCAAAGGTTTCCCTCCATAAATATGTAATGCTTACTTTTACTAAATCTGTTTTACTGCTTGCTTTATCCAGCTGTCACCAGCAGAGGGTGGAAGAAACCAAACATCATGTTAGATCCCTGGCTGTGACCTAGAAGTAGCAGGACAGTGGAATTCAACACAGTCCAACTCCTCCTTTGATTTAGTTTGGTAACAAAAAGACAAATCAGTATCACACCATTGAACTCAGAGCTGCACATCGTGTACTAGCTAAGCACGTAGCTTATGTGTTTGCTAAGAGGAAGAGGATCTTGTTGCAATGCGTGTTCACAGAGTCATAGAAAAGTGGGGTGGAAAGGATCTCTAGAAATCATTTAGTCCTACCCCCTGCCTGAGGAAGATCATTCCTATTCAAACCGGCCTATACAAATCCATTGCCTAATCTATTAGTAAACTACACAGGCAACTCTGACACAACCACAAGATGCAGCACCCTAATCTTTCATAGGAAAAGCAAAAGGACCACAATAGCCAACATCATGCTGCCACAAAGGTTGTTAAATGCTTGAGAGATCCAAGGAAGAGGCCAATCCACCCCTGCTACAGAGGAAGGCAAACCTCTCCCCTCCTCCACACCTCAAGATACATGACATCAACCTCTTCCCCCTTGTCCAGGTGATAGGTCACCTGGTCGTAAAAGGAATTTAATCCCAATTCAATCTGACAACTTGCATGTTTAAAGAGCCAGACATGACCCCAGATACCTTGTTAAACTGGGACTGCAATACTTAAATCCAAGAGGTGCTGAGGCCAATGGGAGTCACTCAGCTTCCAAACCAGGGTAAGCAAAATCAGAATCCGCTCCCTGTCCCCAGCTTTTAAGCCTCATACTGAGTGACCCCAGCACTGCTGTTGTACACAGCAGTGATTTTTGCAAAGTGATCGCTCTAAAAAAGTCTGCCTGACAGAGCCTCCTCCAGCTCAGTGGTCTGGGGAAAAGAAAGAGAAAGCATAAGAAGGTAACTTATATTCAATTACTTTTGAAATAACTGAATTATGCATGAATACCCTGCTTTATGCTTTAGCAATAGCTAGATGCCTGCTGAGTCTATAGGTCTTATGAAGCCTCCCAACATGCTGCCTGGCAGTCTGTGGGATGGATGGTGTTCAGTTCGCTGTCTTGCTTAAGCTGCCTATGCCCTATCACTGAGACAACTGAAACTGGGTTTTACCACCCTGCTGAAGCTGCAGTACAATCACGGGTACTTGCCAGGCAGTGGCAGCATTTGGTTTCAAACACTGATTGCCATTGATTCTTCTTTAGTTACTTGCTTATACTGGGGCTGATCCAAAGCCCTTTTCTGTCAGCAGAAAGCCTCAGCCTGGCTTCAGCAGGCCTAAACACCACAGTCATTTACAGGAATCCTGGGTACCTGTAATGTTCAGTCCTTTTCGAATGGATACAAGCAGCTAACCTCCTGACCCCCTCATTTCCATTTTCATTCACTTAACATACAAACTGCTGTGCCCTGCCATTGCTGTGAATCCTCTAGCCCAGCACTATACAGAAAGGTCTTATAGGGAACAAATTTGGACTAGTTTTCATATAAACAGAAGCTGCCTCCTAAACAGTGTCTTTTCTTGGTTGGTTTATGCTCTTAAATGTAAGCCAGGTGAACGCAAGTATGTGCTCCCCTCTCCATATAGAAGGGATGGGTGGCCAGGCAGGAGTGCCGTGAGAGAGAGATGTAATACCGGCCCGGCCCCTCTATTCTCTATAGAGTCAGGCCAGGACACCAATAGTTTCACTATATACAGGTTTATTAATATACATATATACATACACAAACACACACACACATATATGTTTATGTGTGTGCATCTGTATATATGTATATATATACACACACACACATACATATACATGTGTGTATATACGTACACATGCATATATGTATGTGTATATATATATACACAACACAAACACACACACACACACACAACCCAAAAAGTGATATTAATAAATATATACAATATATACTTTACATATAAGGCTATATTCTATAATTGGTAACTAGGAAACTATAATACCACTAATGGACTCAAACCCAGCACAGGTAAGTAACTGAGCTGAACCAGGCAAGCACAGGTAAGTCCAAATAATCAACGAATTAATATTGGTGAACAGCAAATAAATACTGGCAAATCACTGGGCGGGTGGGTGGAGGGGTATCAAGAAGAGATTTAAAAAGACAGGTTAAAATATATATACAATATACAACATTTAAACAACAACTCACGTTAAAAATAACAAACTATAAGGCGCTACCTACAAAATATGAGGCTCCTGCACACCCTTGAGGGTATCAACATCACTGTGAGTACTGGAGATGCCTCTTTGATGTTAGGAGCTTTAGTGCATCTCCAAAAGGGGAGAAGAAAGGGGCCCCAGTACCTTTCAGCCCCTCTCAGGGCTGCTGGGGACCTTTTCCCCACAGGGCCCTCTGCTAGACACACTTCCAGGGGCTTGCTCCTCTGTGGGAACCCTTTCCCCGATAACTCACAGCTCTGATGGGTGATGTGGGGTCCTTGTCACCCCAGTCCGGGTTTCTTTCAGCTGACACAGGCACAAGCCTCTGGCTCCTGCGAGCCTGTGATCCCTTTGCAGCCCTATGCCCCACTTCAGGCACCGAGGGCTCTACCTGGTACTCATGGTTGGAGGCACAGGCCACCTTCTGCAGCTCCGAGAGTGGGTACTTTGTTCCAGGAATCAGTTTCTTGGCTTGATTAGCTTAAAATGGCTTGTAGAGTAGAGTTTTGTAATGGTAAGTTCCTCTGGCTAGGCTATTGTCAATTAAGAGCCAGAGGTGCTTGGTTTATCATTCATACTTGCATTCATTCAAGGGACTGCCCAATATAGCAAATTTTATCACTTTACACTTACAATTTCAATGCAGGTTTTAACAATGGTCCAGGGTGTAACTTCATTCTACAGGGAGTACATCCCTTAAGTGTTTAAAAGTATAAAATATAAAACAGAAAATGCCATGGTAAAGATGAGACAGATGAAATGTAAATAAAAATGCACTGGGAGAAATATATAAAAATGCAATGTGAGGTAGTGACTATCAAAAGTTACTGGGGACAGTGAGTGAGTTATTAACACCAGGATATATTTACAGTCTTTGAAGTGGATATTTTAGTTATTTTGTTTTCTTTAGTGACACTCAGCTTTAATTGATATGTAGATATAGTTTCTAGGTTTCTGTTATAAAAAGCCACTTCAGGTTTCTGGCTTGCTCTCAGTCTTCCCACACCCATGCAATGAGTGTGCTAGGTCTCTGCCAATATTTAGAAGGAAAAGAAATGCACAAAATGGGGAGGTAGGTGCAGGCAAAAAGGAGCTTCTGTTATATCAATGTCCAGAAGGGAAGTGCACAAAGGGGGCTTTCTGCTACAAGCTGAAGAGCACCATCTAATGGTGCATTGAACTGTGCAGTGCTGGTCATTCTTAGCAGTTCAGCAGCTGCTGCTCTACATTGCAAAATTATCTCACACCACCAAGATGCATTTCTGGACTGTACAAAAAGGTTGTACATCAACATATGCATCTGTGAATGTTCTCATTATTCTTGAATGTGGCTAATATGTTTCTTGTGTGTGAATGTGCACACACGCACACACACACACACACAAATACACATAAGTATATATATAAAAAGGTGTATATCACAACCTCAGTACAATCATGTGCCACTGAGATGCAGAGGACAACGGCTGGTAGAATACTTACCCCAAGTGCCTTGTGCTCTGCTTTGAGGTAGTTTTCCAGGATCTGTGGAGACTGATTTACTGGGCTCAGGGTGACTAGCTGCTGGTTCTCCAGTTGCACAGTTTGCATTGGTATCGCAGAGGTCTGTAGCATTACTACAGGCTGGTTATTGGCACTAGAGGTCATAGCTTGGGGCACCTGGACAAAGTGCTGGCCCCCACTATTGACCATCACTCCTGCCATGGTGATGAGGAGAGGCTGAAAACATACAAAGGAGACACATTGATTATTGATAGTGCTAGGGGGAGAGAGAAACAGCTAATTCATGGGCAAAATGGATTGCAGTGTGAAAAGCTCCTGTAAGAGACAGCAACGATCCCACTTGTGGGACCATGATGAGAATCCCTGAGCTGTCTGCTCCAAAACCACAGGCATCTCCTCTTTCAATGAACCTCGTACCCCTTTTACAGGCTGGCTACTCAAAGACCTCACAAACACCAGGACACACTGTCTTCTAGTGTCTCTTGCTAGGAGAAAAGGGGAAGGAGAGAAATGGAGAAGGAAAGGTAAAAGGAGAAGTCAACTCAGGTATGAAAATAAGATAAATGCATAGAGGTGGATCAAACAGCATTTTTGTACAGTGGCGTATGTTACACCAGGATCTGGAGCAGACAGATGAGCAACAAATGTCCTGGCAAAGTAGCACTCAGTAGGTGCTATTATTGATCCTTGCCATTAGGTGGGCGATATTCTATTTGTCTTAAACAAAAATAGCTACACTGAGATGAAACAAACAGGAATTGGGAAATTCTACTTGTATGCTCATACAATTTATACCAGTGTGGTTTTACCCCCAGTTTATTTCAGCATAGACTTCAGCATAAATATTTGCATCTTTGACCATTCCTCTTTTTATATCATCTCTAAGACACTCAGATTGCAGCTGAGGAGGGAGTCTCAAAGTGAAGGTCAGGCAGTGGTGACTGAGCAATTGCTTTCCATCAAGGGTGTCAAACATGCGAGCTTCATCTGGCCCACAGAACAGCTATATCCAGTGTTGCATTCTTATGATGCTATATTGTGTCTTATACCAGGCAAAGAAGGCTAAGACACAGTTGTCCTAAACTAAAGGCAAGTTTATTAAACCCTAACAGATACAATTCTAATTAAAACTGAAGTAGCAGTAGCAGTTTAAAAAAATTAGATTTGTAGCCAGTCAAAGCAGATGCTTACCACGCCGAAATGTTGCAAGCACAACTTGATCAGGCTATGAAGTCTTGTCCAGGGCTTCTGGCTCCCACCTCTGATGTCAAGACAGGATCTTGGATTGATGACAGGATCTCTTCAGGTTTTCTTCAGGAGTGTTTCAAAGGGTACAATCTCTCCCCTCTCTATATAGCTTGCATTTCTTTGTACATAAAATTAACATAAGCCTTCCTCCTAATGCATATTCATAATCTTGCTTTTGTTTGCCAAATATGGTTACTTTTAACTGAAAATTTCTATTCCAAGATAATATCTTCATTCTTTGGTAGGGGTAGGTTTTGCTCTGATTGTTCCTCTTTCTCCCAGGTTATATTTATTCAATTTAGTTAGCCAACTTCCTGATTTGTTTTACGTTAGGGACAATTTTTGCATGTGCTCCTTCCACTGGTTGCAGGTGTTGACCACAGCTCAAGCTAAGCACACAGCTTGAGCTGAGCAAAAAGATCAAACCCAGGCCTGAAGGATTCTGGGTCTCAACACCAGCTGGCTGGACTACCTGCATGGCCCGTGGTGTGTTGCCTCCAGGGTCCTTGGCCCTAGTCGACATGGTGATCAATGCCTCCTGTCCTCGTCATGTGGCAGTGGCAGCTCTGGCTCTAGCATGGGGCACATGGCATGGGCTGCTGCTGCATGTTCCAGATCAGAGCTGGAGCTGCTGTTCCTTCCCTGTGTTTTGGGATGAAACCGGAGCTGCTGCCATTGCTGCCACCTTGCTACATGTTCCGGGTTGGAGACATAGGTACTGTAGCAGCTTCCTTGTGCCCTGAGCTGGATCCAGCATGCAAGAAGCTCCTATAGTGCAGATCCGCCCAGACTACAAAGTGAGTGTGATACCTTGGTTTATAGGGCTGTGTGAAATTTCGACGGGTGTTTTGTTTCCAAGCTATTTTGACACGTTTGGAGCTCGAAGCAGCGAAGTCACAATGAAACAAAAGGCTGCAAAACAGTTTTGAAACGCGGGCACTTGAAACATTTTGAAAGCTTCAAAAGGTTTTGAGTTTCAAAGCTGGGCTAGCTTGCAGTTAAACAGAAACTATGGAGAGGGAGGGGAGAGAGCAGGGAAGGACTGCTCTGATATCTAGCTCTGGGTTGGATTCCCTAGCTCTCTGATCGCTTCCCCCACCTCTCTGATCATTCCTCCAGGTCTTCCCAGGGGTGCGCGTATCCACCCCCGAAAAAGAGCTGGGGAAATGATCAGCGAGTTGGGGGATCCAGCCAGGAGCTGGGGAAATCGAACTGGGGGCTCGACACTCACTGGCTCTGGCAGCGGTGATTGGGGCCTGGAGCAGTCCTGGGCTAGCAGGCTGATGCGCTCTATGTCCCCTTCCAGCCAGACTGCTCCAACCTGCTCAGACTCCATGTGGTACATACAAATAAACTCCAGAGCAATTTGCTCTGGAGTTTTTTGCTCCAATTTGCCCTGAAGTTTATTGGTGCACATGTAAACATGCCCAACAGGGAGCTCACTCCAGAGGTCCAGGTCAACCCCCCAGATCTAACAGACACCCAGGCTCTAGGGCAGCTTGACTTCTCTTCACAATGTGCAACCACACTGTGCTAACTATGCCTGCGGTTTTTAGCTCCAAACATAGGAAATAGCTGGGGAGGGAAGTGAAAAAATGAAGTGGCCAGGTACTAATTAGTATCATTTTAAAAAGAGTGTTTTTTCTAAGTGTACCAATAATGTTTCATAGTTTCATAGTAGCTAGAGTCGGAAGGGACCTAGGTAGATCATCTAGTCCGACCCCCTGCCTTGGCAGGAAAGAGCACCGGGGTCAGATGACCCCGGCAAGGTGCTCATCTAACTTCCTTTTAAAAATCCCCAGGCTAGGAGCCTGCACCACTTCCCCTGGAAGCCGGTTCCAGGCCCTAGCCGCCCTGACTGTGAAGTAGCGCCTCCTAATATCTAATCTAAACCTACCCTCCGCCAGCTTGTGACCGTTATTCCTGGTCACTCCTGGCAGCACACGGGGGAACAGGGACTCCCCCAACACCTGCTGATCCCCCCTGACCAGTTTGTAGCAGGCCACAAGGTCCCCCCTTAACCTTCTCTTGTGGAGGCTAAACAGGTTCAGGTCCCGTAGCCTCTCCTCATAAGGCCTGCCCTTCTGACCCCTGATCATACGAGTGGCCCTCCTCTGGACTCTTTCCATATCGTCCACGTCCCTCTTGAAGTGTGGTGCCCAGAACTGGATGCAGTACTCCAGCTGCGGCCTGACCAGTGCCGCATAGAGGGGGAGGATCACCTCCCTGGACCTGCTCGAGATGCATCTGTGGATGCATGACAGGGTACGGTTGGCCTTCTTGACTGCCTCCCCACACTGCCGGCCCATGTTCATCGTGGAGTCAATGACGACTCCAAGATCCTTTTCCGTCTCCGTGCTGGCAAGAGGGGAGTTCCCCAACCTGTAAGTGTGGTGCCGGTTCTTCCTCCCCGTGTGCAACACCTTGCACTTATCAGTGTTAAACCCCATCCTATTCTCATCCGCCCACCGTTGCAACCTGTCAAGGTCAGCTTGTAGCCTATTGCACCCTTCTAGTGCACCCACATCCCCGCACATCTTAGTGTCATCAGCAAACTTGAACAGGGTGCTTTCTACCCCCTCATCCAAGTCACTGATGAAGATGTTGAACAGTGCGGGCTGAAGGACCAAGCCCTGCGGAACCCCACTGCCCACGTCCTTCCAGGTCGAGAAGAACCCATCCACTACCACCCTCTGGGTGCGGCCCTCCAACCAGTTAGCGACCCATTTGACTGTGTGGGCATCGACACCACAGTCTCCCAGCTTTTTGATGAGGACAGGGTGAGAGACAGTGTCGAAAGCCTTCCGGAAGTCCAGAAAGACTACATCCACAGCAAACCCTGCGTCTAATGATTTGGTGACCTGATCGTAAAAGGCCACCAGGTTGGTCTGACAAGACCTGCCACTGATGAACCCATGTTGGTTGCCCCTGAGCATGCATTCCCCCGCAAGGCCCTCCTGGATGTGTGCCAGGATAATTTTTTCAAAGAGCTTACCCGGGATTGAGGTAAGACTAACTGGCCTGTAATTTCCTGGGTCCTCTTTTTTTCCCTTTTTGAAGATAGGGACCACATTGGCCCTCTTCCAGTCCTCCGGCACCTCACCAGAGCACCACGAGTGCTCATAGAGCCGCGCCAGGGGTCCCGCAATGACCTCGGCCAGTTCCTGTAGAACCCTAGGGTGAAGATTGTCCAGATGTGATGCATAATGAATTCATGTACTCCCCATGGTCTACTGTCCTTCCCCATAACAATTTCCCATGTCTTCTGCCATAAATCATGACCTCTCAGGTGAAGAACACCCTGTGGATGAATATTGGTTTGATAAGCACGCTGAGGATAAGAATGGTGAAATACATCATGGGGTATTACAAAGTCTGTCCATGACAAAGGTCATAAATTCTGTTGATCACTGCTACTGTCACAGGGCTGGAGAATTTATATCAGTGAGTGCAATAACATAGTCTCTGAATTCAGACAGGTGAAGCTCTGGGGAAGGTTTAGGAAAGGAGATGGTTAATAATAAGTCACCACATTGATTCGATCATAGCCAGTTTTAAAATCAGAAAAAAGGGTTAGAAATCTCATGAGTGTGAATAAAATCATATATGGGGATCAAAATGAAATTACTTCCCCGCTCCCCTTCCTCCCCAACCCCTTGCTCTTACTCCTAGATTAAGAGATTTTCACTTTTTCTTATGCAGCATGGGGACCCAGGTGACCCAGTAAATCTGGTTCCTACAACCTTATCAGTCTCCAATGGTGACATACGCCCATCATGGAGACCGTGGCATTCCTTCTCCTCCCCGCAATCACAAAGTGCTCTTACAGCTTCCGGAGTGTGTGCACTTGTGCAGCTGTCAGGATGATTACATCTAATTGGGCTGAATCAGGTTGGATTAGCTTGTCTGGCAGCAGCCAAAAAATGGGTAGGGGCTCTGTGCAGTTCATTCACTCCCACCCCCATCCCCTGGAGCTGCCTCTTCTCAGCTGCTAAGAAAGCAGTTCTCAAGTGCAATCAAGGGGCTGTAGCTAGCACCAAGGAATGACTCCCCACCTCCCTCCTTCAGCCCACCATCCACCCACACAGATGTGCGTGCACGCGCGCGCGCGCACACACACACACACACACACACGCAGACGTGTCTTTCCCTCCTGTCTGTGTCTTGCAGCATCTCTGACTCTGACATCATTCTCCACAACAGCCAATGGCATTGTCCCGCCTCCTTCCCTTCTCACTGCTCTGATGCTGAGCAGCCCTGTCAGTCTTGTGGTCCAGGCTCAGGGGATGGGGGCTGATGCAGCGTAGAGCCCAGCCGCCCAGGACCCTGCAGGCTGGCAGTTCACCACCCCAGCTGATCCCATGCAAGAAGGGGGGACGATGCGGCTGGGCAGACGTGCCATAATGTACACAGTGGAGACGGTTCCCAAGGGGAAGAACCGAGTGATGGGGGTGAGTACGGCAGAGCCAGGAGCTGGGACACTGTGTGGAGGGGGCTACACAGGGAATGGGGAGTAGGGAGAATGACTCATCCTGAATTGGTCCATATACGTGCCTCCAAAAGCCAGGGAAGAGGGACAAACCTTCCCCTCTGTGCTGTGCTGTGCAGGACCCCAGTATCAGAGAATCGTATTGCTCCATTCTAGCCTGAAATCCCCTGGGCTACCCTGGTGCTTCCCCTCGCCCTCCTCCCTGCAACCAGGCTTGGTGCCTTGGGTGGCAGGGGTTCTGCTGAGACCCTTCATGAGCCCTCACCCTCAAGTGCCCATGACCATCAGCCTGTGTGCATGCAGGTGGATCTCTGACATCCTGTTTCTCTGGCTTGCAGAGCAAGTGAGGAGGCAAGGGCTTGGGTAGCAGAGACTGGTGCTGGCATCTCTTCCAGCCTGTGCTTGTCACACTACTGACAAAAGAAGTAATTGGGGATGGGGGTCTGCGTGCACTTAAAGGGTCTGGTTAACATCTAAAGAGCTGGTTCTCATCTCTCCCACCCTGTCCACCAAGTGAACATGGGGTTGGGGAAGGGCTCGAGGAGATAGGGCAGCTAACTAGCCAGCCAGACAGGATGAGAGTGCCCTTGTACCTCAGCGGGTGTCTTGGCTCTGTTTTGGGTTCCAGCTTCTGCCCTGCTCCCACATTCAGAGGGGGATGGCAGAGGCTGGGAGCCTTGTGTACAACTGAGGCCCTGGTCCTGTTGCAATCTTCACCTTCTCCCTGGGAGCTCCAAAGGGCAGGGGCCTGCACCCAGCCAGCTAATGCTGAGTGCCTGCAGATTTGCTAAGCTGACAGGAGCTGGGGATTTAGGTATAGCCTTGGT
>NC_143396.1:168399554-168423861 GCF_052110815.1 Crocodylus siamensis | reverse complement strand
AGTGCAGGGTGCTGCACTTAGGCAGTAGGAACCAGCAGCATACCTATAGGCTGGGGAACTCCCTTCTCAAAAGCACAGTGGCAGAAAGAGATCTTGGAGTCATTATCGACTCCAAGATGAACATGGGTCAACAATGTAAGGACACAGTCAGTAGAGCTAACCATACCTTGTCATGCATCCAGAGATGCATCACAAGCAGGGCCAAGGAGGAGACCCTCCCCCTCTATGCGACACTTGTCAGGCTGCAGCTGGAGTACTGTGTCCAGTTCTGGGCGCCGCACTTCAGGAGGGATGTGGACAGCATTGAGAGGGTCCAAAGGATGGCCACTTGCATGATCTGGGGACAACAGGGCAGACCCTACGAGGAGAGACTATGGGACCTTAACCTGTTCAGCCTCAACAAGAGAAGGCTGAGGGGGGACCTGGTGGCCATCTATAAACTTAATAGCGGGGTCCAGCAGGGATTTGGAGAGACCTTGTTCCTCTGAGTGCCTCCTGGAGTGACAAGGAATAATGGCCCTAAGTTGTAGAAGGCACTACTTCGCAGTCAGGGTGGCTAGGATCGATGAGGGGGGCTGGACTTGATGAGCTTCTGAGGTCCCTTCCAGCCCTATTGTCTACGAAATCTATGAAATCTAATGGCTATGAAGTCTAGCCCATGCCATTCAGAAGTATACTCACACAATTACTGTGCTGGAAATTCTTCCAAATGTTGTGTGAATCACTTCAGGCAAAAAAGCATGAACGTGTTAGAATGGATGAATGAAACACATTTCCATTAGCTGTGTGGGCAAAAGCAATTCCTTTATGATCAGTTTCCACAGGGTGTCAGGGTCCTTACAGTGTGGGATGGGTGGCAATGGTGGTCCGTAACCTCTTTTTTAGGTGAAAGCATAGAAGTTGAATATTCCATGTGCTTGAGGGGAAATTATGGAATGGAATGGAAACAATTTTTTCATGCAAAAAATGCAATTTTTTTCATGCAGCGTTGGCAGGCTGCACCCATCTATGACTTGAATTGGGGAACTGAGAAGTTCTCTCATGTATGAGTCATGTATGGTTTGGTCCAAAGTGTTCAAACAGACACGCAATTTTCACAAAAGACAGACAAGTGTTGCCTAGCTTTTGTAGGGGGATAGAGAGGGTGTTTCATACATTGAGTGTGAAATGCTGAAAGTTTAGGAAAGATTCAGGAATTTTTTCAATGTGGTAACATTTCATCTCTTTTTTTAAAAAAACTAGGAAAGCTGTGGTTGCAGGGAGCACATGGCTTGTTTAGCAATTGACATGTAAATGATACGAGTGTTTTCATGGTAATCTAGGAGTGACTTTTGCAGACTTTTGAGCAAAAGGGAACAAAACAGGGCAAAATCTTTTCATGTCCTGCTTGCTTAAGACAATGTCTTCCTTGAATCCTACTATTGCTTTTAGCTGAAACCCAGGATATACTAGGAGAACTTAATTAAGAAAATTAGTTAAGTCTGCTGCTGCCTGTAGTTGGGGAACATACCAGTGGAAGAGCTGGGTGCTAAGAGGCAGTAGTAAGAGGGAGGGAGGTGGACCTTTGCCAGGCCCAAGCACCACTGAGGGTGCTCAGACTGACCTGTGGGGTCCCTGAAGGCTCTGTCCTTAGACCTATACTATTCAACATCTTCATTTATGATATGGACATTGATGTCAGAAGTGGACTGGCCAAGTTTGCTGATGACACCAAAGTTCTGGGTAAAGCATCCACACCTGAGGACAGGAGGACAATCCAGGCTGACCTTGACAGGTTCAGGAAATGGGTGGATGAGAACCTGATGTTGTTTAACATTGAAAAATGGAAGGTTCTCCACCTTGGTAAGAAAAACCCACAGCATGCTTATAGGTTCAGCAGTGCTACTCTGGTTAGCACTACGGACGAAAGGGACTTAGGGGTCATAACTGACCACAAGATGAATATGAGACTGCAATGTGATTCTGCAGCTAGTAAAGTGAGCAAAATGCTGGCTTGCATCTATAGATGCTTCTCAAACGAATCCCAGGACATCATTCTGCTGTTGTACTTGGCCTTGGTGGGGCTGCAGCTGGAGTATTGAGTCCAGTTTTGGGCTCCACAATTCAAAAAGGATGTGGAGAAGCTTGCAAGAGTCCAGAGGAGAGCCATGCACATGATCAGAGGTCAGGAAAACAGACTTTATGATAAAAGGCTGAAAGCTATGAGACGCTTCAAGCCTCAAAAATGCAGGCTCAGGGGTGATCTGGTGACTGCCTACAAGCTTATAAGGGGTGCTCACCAGGATCTGGGGGAGTATCTGTTTACCAGAGCACCCCAAGAGATGACAACATTGGATGGTCATAAACTCCTCCATGACAGTTTCAGACTGGATATAAGCAAGAACTTCTTTACTGTCTGAGACCCCAAGGTCCTGAATAGACTGCCACTGGAGGTGGTTCAAGCACCTACTTGAACACCTTGAAGAGAAATTTGGATGTTTATCTTGCTGGGATCCTATGATCCCTGCTGACTTCCTGCCCCTGGGGCAGGGGGCTGGACTCGCTCTCCCGAGGTCCCTTCCAGCCCTAATGTCTATGAAACCTATGCAATCTATGAAACTAGTGGCCAGGGGACCAGCAGGAGAGCCTGAGTTCAAGCCCCAATGGGGGTGATAAGAGCACCCAGATTTACATATTTTATTATTGATGTATTTATTTTATTAATTACATACTTAGTACGTATTTATTATGTATTCATTTATGACTTCTGTATGTATGAATGTGTCAAAGATTAAAGTCTTTGATTTCAGATGCCGATGGCAAAAGGTCAGATGACAAAGGGTCAGAAGCTAACACAACCAATTCTGTGGCTGTAATTTATGCCTCTGTATCAATAGTGTTGCATATACACAGCCCTGTCTGTGCCTCATTTCAAATTATTTAAGTTTTCATACGAAAGAGACAAACTGACCTTGACGGCCCAGCACAAAAGATAAAGTATCTATAGTAACGAGATTAACTGACTTTAGTAAAGTTGTAAAATTAAATATGCTACGCGCGCCATCCTGTGACCAAACAGAACCAGTACCACCCAAGTAAAAATAACCCCCCTTTTTTATGAAACCTGAGCAAACAAAGAAAGCACAAGTGCCAACTCATTAATTATTTATAATTGGCGTATAGTAATTGGTCACCTGTGTCAGATAAAACTTTGAAGGAACTTCCGCCCAAAGCAGAGAACAGAGAACAGAGAACTGCGTATACACTCAAGAAGAACAGATCGTGCACGAATATTTCTCTCCGCCTACATTATCTTTTGGCGTAGCCCCGTTTATCTCTCTATCTCTGGTGTTATCTTTCTTATCAAGAGTTCCCGGTAATCTGCAAACTGCAAAAGCTTATATGAATCACTGGGGTAACATGATATCTGCATGCTGTAACTGAATGAATAAATCAACTCCACTGCCTGCACTCTTGCCATCAAAAGCGTAAGTAAAATAAACCTTTTGTGAAACCATCATGCTGTGTTTAAATCATCCTGACTCCTGTTCACTGTTATCACCCACCTGCCCGGTCATAAATCCTGCTCCTCGCGCCAAGCCGGTCGTGCCGACCCAGGCTCGCAGGTCAAGGGTGCACCAGCGTATGGGGCGCGACAGAATGTATTTATGTATGTATTACTAGTATAATTATTAACTTAATCAATCCCAAGTAATTCTGTCTATGATAATGTCCTGACAAGATACAAGACAGCACAATCATTATCAAATAGGCACCCAGTCCAGTCTAGGGTCCAGCATCTCAGATCTTTGGGCCACCACCAGAGGAAGGCAGACAGCCTACTAAAAAAAAATGGGCATAAAAAAAAAAAAGATGAAGCACATTTCATTGAGAAGGTGCTTGGACTACCTGAACATGTAAATTTTTTCTGCATTTTTAAATTTTGCACGCTTTAGGCCAGATGGCTAAGCATCAGGCAAGCCTGGAAGTAGGGCAAACAAACACAGCATAGACTGTTCTGAACCTGAACTGAGACAAAAAAAAGTTGTATTCATTGGTAAATACCGGAATGTTCATATATTAAACCAAAATATTAATTTTTCAAATTTAAAAAGATTTCAATGTTGTCATCTGTAGGGCTTCATGCTCTGTAATACCTTGCACTTCCTTTGCACCTTCCTTCATGGCAAGTAAAACCTGTTTACATGCAAGTTGAAGTAAAACATGCAAACTGCTCGCCCTCAGGGCACAGCTGAGTGTTGAGTGTCACCAATGCATAAACATCTTGGCTGGCTGTGGAACAGGTGGTGGCGTCTTCTTTCAAGTGTCACAAAGAAGCTCTCATCCTGCACTGGAATGCTGCACTGCACCGGACATCAACAGCAAGCTGCTCTCTTATCGAAACTCTGCGTTTGTATTTCTGTGCCACCCAGGAACAAGCATCATGCTGGGCCAAGTCCTTATGCTTCTGGTGTGCTGCCATCTTTCATCTGCCTCAAAACTCTCTCATTTGTTGATACAGCGTACACGCCCTGATCATTGCTCCATGAATTTATAGGCCCCTGGGGGCAGCCTCCCTCCCCCCATCCACCAGCCTCATTCAGGTGTAACAAAAAAAACAACACAGTCTGACACCAGCCTGGAAAATACGCAAAAACTCCCGTGGACTGGAAAAGCACACAAAAAGCATGGAGAGGTTTCCCAGCCCAGCCCCCCAGCGCTGTGTGCAGCAAACACTCAGAAAAAGTGAGGGGCAGAAGTGTTGCGGCACCAGGCTTGGGCAGGGGGTGAACCCCTTTGAGTCCTTGATGCCGTACCAAGACAGAATTGAGAGGGGGAGGTAGGCAGGATCTTGAGGTGTTTTGCACAGAAAAATTTCCCACCCCAACCTCCCAGGGCCTTGTGCAGGCTGTGCAGGGCAGGCGGGCAGCACTGCTTATTGATATTGAACTAACTCCCCCCTAAAAACATGTCTCTCTCAAGCAAAGCCACTGATAACCCCCCCCCCAAAAAAACCCAAACAAACAACTCAGCATGACCCAAGAAAATAAACCATATCAAATGTTGTCCAAAAATGCCACCTGGCATTAAGTATTACTGAAAGGGCAGGAGGGTAAAATTGTTATGACATGCCCCCTAACACATTTTACTAGCTTTAGCAGAATAAGCCATTACATGGTAAATAAGGTCCACATTACTTCATTAATCATCATAAATTAAGAAAGCAAAAAAACCCCAGGAACATCTTTAGTGGGTAAAAGCTGATTACATGGGCAAGTTCCCTTAGAGACTAGCTGATTTGTTAGGATGACTATAACAGTTCTGAATGTAAAATAGACAATATACATGAAGTGGTCATTAGCAGTTCTGCTGTTCATCTGCCTCTGTGAGCTGCTGTGGAATATTATCATCCTTTGCCACCTCAATTTTCACACCATGGAAATACTATCATTGCCTACATATTCAACTCGGCCACTTTTTACTTCGGTTCCTGCTCTGCTTTGGATTTTCCCCTTAATGGTTAGTATTTTTGTTTTATTCAAAACTTAATAACACTTTGAATTCATCTTTCCTACTGATTCTATTGCAATGCAGCACTGACCTAAGGCCCCTGGAGAGTGTCCATCTGCAGTTTTCCATCTGTAGAAGGAACTGTCTATCCAGCCCCCTCTAGCACTTCACCACCGAAAATACTTGCCTACCATAGTGTGTGCCTAGCTCAGGGCACTCTTCTGTCTACAAGCTTACCATCCTTTTTTACTGTGTTTCATAGTTCCAAAAATTGCTTTAAGGCCTTTAAGGTTCTTATATATTCTGAATTTTCCTTCCCTCTTATCTGTTTTCCATCTGAACCTATGGTTCATACAAGCTCCAATATGGCTTACAGCAATTTTAGGCAGGAAGGCTGTATGTCATCATGGCAATATCATCATTTAATCACGGTCATTTCCTTCTTCTTTGCTGTTCTGAGTAATGCCCAATCCATTCTCTGTGTTTTCAGATACTGTAATTTTGGATTAAATGAGTTTCATGCTGGGCTGTGTTAAGAGCAGTATGACTCCTTAATTAACTTTTAGGTGGTATCTACAGAAAGCAGTGGCTCAGGAAGTCTCAGTAAGTGTTGTAGTCTTTATAATTCGGTGAGTAATTTTGGTGTATCATTGCTATTAAGTGTCATTGCCACCTATCTAAACTCTCCATGACTTCTCACAGCCTCATGATTTTCTGTGTAAATCTAGAAGGTAAAACATATAGGGTCAGGAAATAATGCTGATGAAAAGATAATAACAAGAATGAAGGCTGTGGGCTCTTCATCCTGCTGCCCTCCTTCATAGCCCTGTGGTGGGATCTAGCACAGCAGGACAGAATGGGGTGGGGAGGCTCGGTGCTGCCACTGGGAGCCTTGTACCACCATGGTGAGGTGCCCCATCCCCACCTAGCAGCAGCAGGAGTGGCTGCATGGAGTTGTGCCCCTTACTGCTGCCCAGTAGGAAAGGAGCATTTGCCAAAGCAGCATGAGGCTCCCAGAGGTGGCACTGAGCTTCCCAAGCCCATTCTGTCCTGCTGCACTGGGTCCCACCCACAGGGCTGCAGGGGCCCCAGGGGGAGGGTAGCAGGATGGAGATCCCTGATCCCACAGCCTCCAGACCTTGCCAGTGCCCCTAAAAGGCATTTTCATGCATAGGAGACTGAGTTCTTTTTAAAATACTAGACTTCTCCTTACCCAAGAGGTTTTTTCCAGAGTATAGATTTTTCACTTGTGTTGTTTACAAGGAAAATGGGGAAGCTGCAAAGAGTATGCACCCAAGAGGCAATAACAGTGAGGAGAACTGCTAGCCCTTGCTGTGGCCAATAAGCCTGCCAGCTGTCAAGGAGATAAGTGCAGGGACACCTCTAGCTGCTGACAGACAAAATGCATGTCACGGGTGCTTGTGCAGCTGTGTCTGTCTTGGGGCACAGGGGGAGGAGAGGGGGCAGAAACTACTGCAGGCCTGGCTGCTAGGTCCTGCTGTGGCCACAAAGCCTGTCAGCTGTTAAGGAGATCGGTGCAGGGGGGTTCTGGGGCCCTGCACCCCTAGCTGCTGACAGGCAAAACTCAAGACATGGGTGCTTGTGCAACTGACTGTGTCTGTCTTGAAGCACAGGGGAGTGAAAACTGCAGGCCTGCTAGGCCCTGCTGCAGCCACGATGTTGGCTAGAATAGATCAACTTGCAGGATCATCATAAAATTCTAGTTTATTAGACAGATGCAAAAGTCAGTTCATAAACCTTGGGGTTGATCGCCACGCACGCGCGCGCACACACACACACACACACACACGATCTATGAATTCTAAGCACCGGTGTCAAGATACACCTATCCCAAAGCACTGGAGTCCACTTGTCGATGGTCAGTCGAGACTTCTTTCAGTGCAATGTTGCTCCAGAAGGGGGTTGCCAGCTGGTCCTTCTGGCTAGACTGGCAGGGTGCTTGTCAGGGCAAAGAGGGCACCAGTGTTCATTAGTTCAAGCCCGGGCAGCTACTGTGTATTGAGCTGATCCCTGACTGAATCATGATTAATTGCGTAACACAGTAGTTAGCTAGGATGAGCAAGGATTAAGACCTACTAAATCACAGACTAAGGACATGAAAGAATCAATACAGAGCCAGGAAGTCCTTAAAACTTCACTGTTAAAGGTACAGAAGCTCCTGTTTGAACTAATGAACGTGGGACACACAGTAAGACTTTGCTTGTCAAGTCTGGATAGGGCTGTCAGCTGTAACATTCATTGTGGTGAGTTGTACAATGCCACTACAAAAAACACAGTGAAACTCATCTAGGAAATGACCTGAGGGTCAAATGTAAGGGATTGTTACTGACCCAAAGATACTCCCACACCGACAAGAGACTGCTCCCAAATTTCCAAAAGAAGAGGCCCTTTGGGGTTTCATAATGCTGTAGTATATGTATAATATTTATTGCTATATAATAGTTATTGGTATCTGTGTTGATGTATATATTGATCCTTATGGTCTTTCCATAAGGGGCTTCAAGCCAGGGATCCCAGGGATCCATAACTGGGTGCAGTTGGCAGGTAGCTCCACCATCTGGGTTACAGGGTATTAACTCCAAACATGTGAATTATCACTAGCACTTGTTAACTTTAACACAGACTAACATTCCTTAGAATTAGCACCTACTGACCCTAATGTGTAATCTTACTCACAGGTGCCTTTCTATATATTTAGGTTTTTTTGAGTACTCAGAAGGGTTCTTGGTTAGAACGACCAGTTTAACAGCATAGGTGGCAGAAGTGGGGGGGCAGCTAACTGGGTTCAGTCCCCGCTAAACGCAAGCAGCAGGTAGGGCCCAACAACTCCCTGGCCACAGGCTGATGCAGCAGATGGGGAGGGATGTGCAAACACACATACCCTGCACAGCCAGGCTCACAACCAGCTGAAGAGGCAGGTTAGTTTCTTTATGTTTGGCTTGGTGATGGGGGGCAGATCAAGACCCCCACAATGTAGGAGGCAGTGGGGTAGGGGCAGGGGGTGAATCATTCACCTCTGTTTCACTCCCTGCTACACTGTGGGGATTGCCTCATTACCCAGCCCAGCTAGGGCCCCATCCATGGGCCTGGGCTGAATCATGGGGTAATTGGAGCCCGGCAGCCAAGGGGGGCAAATGGTCCCCCAATCTTTGTACAGGACATGGGTGGGCTGCAGCTGCAAGCTGTGCTCTGCCTGCTCAATGCCTCACTGCTGCCTTTGAAAGCGATGTAGTATGGTGTTGCACCATGTGAGCCCTGCTGCTGAGTGGTCCGGGCAGTGAGGGACATGGTGCTGAATTACACTGCTTTCAAAGGCAGCAGTGAGACAAGGAGCAGGCAGAGCACAGCTTGCAGCTGCAGCCCACCCTTGCCCTGTGCAAACAAAAGAGGGCCATGTGCCCCCCCTCAGGTGCTTGGTGTCACAGCATGCTTCTGGAGGAGCCGCCAGGCTTTACTGGGATCTTCTTGGGGATGATCCAGGGTGTGCTCAGGGGTCCAGTGGGCTCCGTTCCCCCCATCCCACTGGTGCAACCTAGGATGGCCCTCTTCTGGGCTCCCCCAGGTGGTGTGAGGCTGGGGCTGGGGCTGGGGCTGGGGCTGGGGCCAGGGCCAGTGCAGGGAGGCAGCCAGGGCCATTCCAGGGCTGGGCAGGGGTGCGGTTCTGCAGGGACGTACAGTGCTGGGCAGTGACTCTGGGCATGGGGGGAGGGACAGGCACAGTGGGCCCCTGGTACTGATCCCAGGCCTGGCTCTGTTCCAATCCCTGCCTGGTCCCTACCCCACTCCCCCACATCCCCCATGCTCTTCCCCTTCCCCACAGAATTTCCAAGGGGGTGGCACATGTGCACATGCATGCATGTGCTCAGCCCCCCACACCTCCCCCCCCACACACACACCTATGTTTAACACAGTCTTTCTGGTTTTCCCTGAAGGCCAGCCAAGGCAAAACCTCTAGATTTTGAGAAACGGTCTTCTTAAATTTTGAGACAAGGAGTTATGGGCCTTGAATCCTCTGTCTCCATGCCTTCCATTCCTCCCCAACAACCCCCCACCCCTCCCTGTCAACTAGCTTGTGGCTCAGCCACAGAAAGGAATTGATCTTCTTTAAGGGCACAGAATACACCCAAGGTCACATGCAGTGAAGCAGGTAGCTTTTCTTTAATAGAACAGTATTTATAGGTAATTTTCATTACTTCAGGAAGAGTCCATATGTCTCTGGATGCCTAGGCCAAATCTCAGGAAAAGATTCAGTCAGCCAGATGGCTACGCTGTCTTTCTCCAACACTTCTGTGCTCTCCATCTCCCTTTTCCCTTCTCTAATATATCCCGGACTCTGCTTTTTGAGCCAATTTTTCATCCTGGGACTTTAATTTCTCTTTGGGCACTAAGGATGACACAATATAATCAGTTGATGGGGCCATGAAACATGGTGGCTCATTGCATTCTTTATCCTACTTTGCTCCCAAGTTTCATCCTCAAAAAGATTAACCTATTTTTTTGTAGTATGTAACAGCATACTATTGAAGCAGGGCAAATTAAGCATGCAACATTATGCTAGAGTACACACAAAAATAGATTGCAGTGATAAATGATTCTCAAAAATATTTTCAGAGAAGACCACAACACAGGCACTAAGCAGATAGCAAGTGTGTGTAGGTAATTCACCTGAGACTGAGCATCTAAAGAGAAATGTCTGCATATTTGCAGGATACTACTTGTTGATGTACAAGGTAAAGTGAATATCATGAGCCAGAGCCTGTTTTTCTTTGAGTATTCCTTCCTATGTTTCAGAAGATAACAGGGTTGCACCCAATCTGTGCAAGAGTCTTTTAACACTAGGCAGACCATGAAGCAGTGCACTGTGTGAAAAGCCGTATCTCTTATGTCCTTGATTCTACGCTGTAAAAAATCACTGGTTCCTAAAATAGGACCTCCGAGACTGGTGGCCATATAGATTTAAATACTAGGGTTGCACGAAATTTTGCTGGATGTTTCTTTTTAAGATGTTTCACTGTGTTTCAATCTGAAACAGTGAAATTGAAATGAAACAAAAGGCTTTGAGACAGCTTTGAAGCAAAACAAGGGCACTCAAAAAGTTTCAAAAGTTTTGAAACATTGTGAGTTTCGAAGCCGGGCTTACTTGGCTTCATCACCGGTCCCAAGCAGCAGAGGCAGCCTCCTGCCATTGGACATGCAGATCTGGTGGCTTGCACTCCTTTGAGGGCTTTGGGGTTGTGCCGGACTCCGCCTGGGGGTGCAAACCCCTGGATCCACACACTGGATGACAAGAAGCTGCTGCTACTGCCTGGAACTGGTGGCAACAGCAGTCTTCCCTGGCATTGGGCATGGGCTGCACAACCAGAAAGCAACCTCATTTTCCAATCATCCAGTGCAGATCCAAGGGATTGCACCCCTGGGAGGAGTCCCACACAGCTCAGGAGCCCTCCTGAGGGTGTGAGCCCCTGGACCTGTGCCATGATAACAGGAGGCTCAGGCTGCTTGTCCCACCTGGGACGGCACTGGGCACAGGCTGTGCCCAATACTGGAGAAGATTGCATATCCAGGGGCTTGCACCCTGTTACCAGATTTGCCCGCTACTTTGGGGTGTGCTCATTTATTAGGGCTAGGGTCTTGGTAATTCTATCAATGTGCTGCTTGTGTTACTGGTGTTTCTATTATGGAGATGTATCTCTCCCCCTGCAAGCCCTCACCCCCAGTGGAGCTATCTTGCAGGACTCAGTTCAGTGGGGCTGGGTTCCTCCAGTCCCCAAATCAGTCACACACACAGATTAACGTGACACGCCTGACCTGGCCGGGTTGATCAGCATGGACAGGCTGACACCCTCATATGCCAAGAATCAGTTCATCAGAGCAACAATAACCACAGTCAGATACAAGCATACAGTTAAACAGAATACCTCTGAATCTGGCTGGGTGTCCAGACGACACCCTCATGGGCCAGCATTCAGTTCATTAGGGCACGTCTGAGCCAAACTGGGTCAATCAGCCTGTACAAGCTGATCCCCTTATATGTTTCGAACTCAGCACGTCCCAATCTTTTAGTCTCTTGATGAGCAGACCTCACAGTATTTCTAGGCTTCACAGGGATCTTTAGCTTAGGTAAGAGGGGCGTTGCTACAGAGCAAGTGGGGAAAGAGAAGTAAAGAAGGCAAAATATACCCAGTTACCACCAGTTTGACTATAAAAGTTATTTATTATTGACACTAGTAGTGATAGACATGCAAAGGAAAAACAAACACAAACAGTCACAGTATACCCTGGTTTCACTAAGTATTTGGGGAAACTTAGCTCAAGCTTGACTAATACAGTTCAAGTTCAGAAATCTATGCTTAGAGAGAGAGAGAAGAGAAAAGAGAGAGAGCTGGGATCTCACCAGTCCAAGGCACTCAGGTTGCAAAACTGACAGGTCAAAGTTCTCAGCACGATCCTTGAAGGGAGATGATCTTCCTCCTGCAGCCTCTCCAGAAGAAAGCTGGTGGTGTCAGCACACACACTGCTGCTTCTTTTACAGATTTTTATACCCTCAGTTCAGTTTCTTTCAAGCATTCTCAATATTGTAAATCAAATTGTCTTTTCTATTGACAAGGGGTTATCTGGGTGGAACATCTCAGGAACTTGATTGATACTCAGGAAACATCTACTTGGAGCCAGCTTGATAGAAGATATACTTGATGGGATCTCTCTTGGTGTCTTCAGAAACAATAGATTGCAGCATCAGGGTTTTTGGATTTTTACTTGCTGTGAACTAGCCTCAGCTTAGCATGACTTTTCCAGATCTTACTTTAGTCTTTTAACAGACTTAAGGCACTTATTGGAGTGTTCATAACCTATTGTGGAGAGGACTTCCACCAGTCGTCTCGGGAAAAGTATGACAACACTTGTGGTCAGGGCTCCAACAGGCTGGACGCTGTGATGAACCCTGTACCATTGTTCAAATGTTGCCCATACCCCTTCTGACTCCGTCTATTGCCTCAGCATTCCCTAACCTGGCAACCGAGTTGTAGCCAATTAAGTTTACATAGGCCTCCCATATTGGGACCGGGGAATGTACGGCCCGAGATGCCTAATAAACTTACTTTTGCTTAGAGGTGTGGGGGGGGAGGGGGGAAGGAAAAGTCCTTTGTAAATCCAGAATAGAACTGGTCCGATAAGTGCTGAGCTGGGTGTGGGGGTCGATTAGCATTTGGAGCACAACTTCCCCATCATGCCATGCTCCCCTGCTTCTCTGATCCCAGAATTCACTGCAGTCTCTGCTTCAGGTTTTCTGTTCTCCATCTCTCATGTAAATGAATGGTCATCTGTTCCCATCTCAGATGCAAATGAGACCTAGGGCACTTGTTGCACTCTTGTCACCCTTATCTGGAGGGTTTTAGGTGTGTCTCTCACTGCATCTTAATCAGTTTCTGTTTGGGGGGTGGGGGATGGCGATTCTTTGTGAGTCAGACAGTCTGTGTCCTGTGTCAGGGTTCCCCAAGAACATGGAGCTGACAGGTAACAACCCCTAATAGGGCTTCTGGGCTGTGTCAGATTCCTCCTGGGGATTCAAGCCCCTGGATTTGGGCTGGATGAGAGGAGGCTCAGGAGGCAGCAGCAATTTTTTCCAGTGGTGGATGCAGGCTGTGCCCAGTTCCAGTCTCAGGTGGCAATGGCAGCTTCCTTTCATCCAGCCTGCACCCCTGAGAGGATTCTGACACAGACCTACAGCCCTCCCAGGGATGTGAGCCCCCAGATCTGCTGGCCAGATGAGAGAAGGCTGCTGCAGCTGGCAAGTGCCAGGACATTTGGTTTGATCAATTTGAGATGCAGTTTCGCAAAAATCTCTACACCTATCTGCTTGCCAAGTTGAAAGCTTCATGTCCTCAGAAAGGGCTACCATTCATGCAATTTTCATCCAAATCAGACAAGAAATGACAAAGTTTTAGGCATTTGCATGATTCCTCATTCTAGCCTGTGGACTAAATGTTGAAACGCATCAAAACAGTTTTGACAAAACAAAATGGGACAGTGCTTTGAAACTAAATGAAATGACAAAATGAAACACTGTCCCTTCAAAACAGTGAAACAGATGTCAAAACAAAATGATGGTATTTCGCACAGCCCTATTAAATACCTGTCACCATTGTGTCTGCCCTGGCAGTCTGTGTGTTATCTCTTGGATCTGTCTTCTCTTCAAACACTCTCCTGAATGCAACCTTGACAGAGCCCCTGAACCTCCGCTTCCTGTAGCTCCCAACTAGGAAGTAAATAAAGGGGTTGATGCTGCTGTTTCCAGAAGCTAACAGGAAACTGAAATTAATAAGAAAATGATTATAAGTGTAATTCTGGGAAAAGGTCACAGTGCTGAGGGGAACAGCAAAGAAGACAAAGAAGAGGACAGTGAGCATGATAACAATATAGAGCTTTCTTGGCTGCTGTTGCTGAGAGCTAAGTTGGATCTTGATGAACAGTATGATGCTGGACAGAACCATGATGGGGGAGAAAACCACTAAATTCATAGCAGAGAGGGGTGTCAGCATCTTGATGCAAATTTCAAAGGAGTACAGAAAGCAAAAGGGAGATGCCAGCCCAGCCATCAGACAAGCAAGAACCCAAAGTAGGGTACACACAATAGTAGACAAGTGCTTTGGACGGTGGCATTGATACCAGATGGGGTACAGAATGGATAGGCACCTCTCAGTACTAATGGCTGTCAGGAGATACAGGCTGATACTGTACGTGAAGAGAACCAGCATGTTAAATAAATCAATTAAAGGAATGATGTTTAAATTAAACAGGTAGGCATACATGTTTACAAAAAATAAGAAGAGAGTTGTACATAGAACATAGCCAAAATCAGCAATGGCCAAGTTCATGATGTAGGTTGTGAAGGGATTCCTCTTGATACAGAAGCCAAGGAACCAGAGGACACTTCCATTCCCCACAAGCCCCAACAGGCAGATGAACACAGTGACACTGTGAATGATCAGTAAAGTGATATCCTTTATCTGGAAATCCTCCTCATAATCTGTTGCTGGATAAAAGCTGGTCTGTGTATTGGACTCAGACATGATGAATCCTGTGTGGGATGCCAATTATTCCTCCTCCACTTCTCTCAAGCACACCTTTCAGTTGAGAGGAGACAGAGATTGGGGAAGACTAGTGAGTGTGACATCCCCAGTTCATTGTTTCCCTGGGAATTCCTCCCCCTTTCCAACATCATAACAATGAATGGTCAGATGCCAAAGAGTATGAAATACACCCGGGGAAACAACATCCACGGAGGCATGTGTGGTACCAAAACAGATATGTAGAACATGCCAACTTGAGCAGTAAGAGAGGGGAAGGTCATAGTGAGGGAGACAGGAAAGGGAAAAGAGATGAGGATCAGCAGTTGGTGTAGGTGGGACAGAGAAGGTGCTGTCAATCATGCTTGGACAGTAGGGGGAATAGATCAAAAGTTGGAAGTTTAAAGACAATTTTAAAGAATACATCCCATGTATCCTTACCTTCCCCCTCTGGAGGACCTTGTGGAAAACCTCCAAACAGCATGCATATTATGAATGTCTCAGTCAGTCCCTGGTGCACCCATTAAAAAAATGCCTTCTTCATCTTGTGAAGGGTGAAACACCAAAATCAGTGGCTGGACTTCTGACACATGCTGGTTTTATAAGAGTTTGCACTCTGCTTTATTTTTTATCATCACTGGTTCTGATGTCCTAACTAGAAAGGAAATGGCCTGACCATGATTAGCACTCACATGACAGGGACTGTTGAAAGCAGCTGTTTCCCCCATTCAAGTCCCTACAGTACTCTAGCTTGTTCTGAAGCTGGCTTTTAGAACTCCAGACCCACTGTCAGTAGGATATACTGCTCCTCAGATGAGGGTGAATTGGAACAGATTGTCAAGGGATGTAGTAAATTCTCTCATTTGGAGGTTTACCTCAAGATAAGAATTTATCATGTACTTTGTTAAATACACACAATAAGTGATGATTAGATGGACAATTTGTCAGAGGTTCCCCATGTCAGCGCTTGCTTGGGACCCCCATTTTACACAATCTATTGGAGCATGGGAAGTAGACACAGTTCCAACAGCCATGGGGGGAGGATTGGAACAGAGAGTGAGTGCCATTGAGAAAAGGTAAGTCCAGGGGCCAACATCAGCAGTAAGCAAGGTCAAAGACAGGGAAAGAAAAAGCAAAAAGTGAGATGTATAGAGATGACAAGTACCAGTTTGGGATGGGGAGGGGGGATTGTTAGCCACCCTCAGACAATAAATAGAAAAAATCATAGAATCATAGAAAATTAGGGTTGAAAGGGATCTCAGGAAGTCATCTAGTCCAACCCCCTGCTCAAAGCAGGACCATCCCCATCTAGATCTTCCCAGCCAAAGCTTTGTCTAGTTGGGTCTTAAAAACCTTGAAGGATGGAGATTCCACCACCTCTCTGGATAACCTATCCCACCTCTCTGGATAACCTACTACTTACCTAGTGAGAAAATTCTTCCTAATATCTAACCTAAATTTTCCTTGCTGCAACTTGAGACCATTGCTTCTTGTTCTGTTATCTGCCACCACTGAGAACAGTCCAGCTCTATCTTCTTTTGAACCCTTCTTCAGGTAGTTGAAAGCTGTTATTAAATCCCCTCAGTCATCTCCTCTCTAGATTAAATAAACCAAGTTTCTTCAGACTGTCCTCAGAACTCATGTTCCCCAGCCCCCTCACCATTTTTTTTTGTCCTCCTCTGGGCTGTCTCCAATTTGTCCACATCCTTTCTGTAGTCTGGGCCCAAGCCTCAACATAGTACTCTAGATGTGGCAACACTAGTGCTGAACAGAAGGAATAGTCACTTCCCTTGATCTGCTGGCAACACTCCTACCAATACAGCCTAGTATGCATTTACCCTTCTTACCATCAAGGGCACACTGTTGGCTCATATTCAGCCTATTGTTCATTATAGGTGGGTGGTCTGGAGGCCAGAGAAGGTTGCAGGGAAAGTGCATGGCATACTGGAAATCTGGGTGGGCTTTTTGAATCATTGGATTGGGTGCCTCTGAGCTGGGCACAGCCTGATTCAAAATGAAGGACTGGAAGTGTGGAGAGAGAATAACCCTGTCCCATCAGTAAAGATGCCATCTGCTTAAACCCTTATCTTTCTTTCCTGAGGGGCTGAACTAGATGTTTATGGGACAGAATAAATTTCCTCCAGAAGTGCACGCAGCATCCCCCAATCACTCACTCTGATCTTCCCTGTAAGGTCAGTAATTTGTTACACAGGCACAATAAATTTCCTGGTCCCTGCCTGGGCCTCTCAGAGAAGTACCTTCCTCATGTTTTTCAGGGTGATTAACAGATCACAGTGTCCATACTTGTAAACACTGTGCAATTTTATAACATCTGACAATATCGATGCTCTGCTTCCCTTCTCTGATCACTGTTTTTGATATCCTAACTGTAAAGGAAATGGCCTGACAATGATTAAGACTCATAAGATGGGGGTCATAGTTTCACCATTTAGATGCAGAGGTGCTCTAAAGTTTTTTTTTTAAACATGTAGGACTCCATCCCTACTTTTGGTGGAACATACAATTCCCTTGTACATGCAGGTGTATACCTCCAGTAGATGTAAACGTAGAAAGATCCAATGGATGGTCAGGAATATCAGCAAGTTTGGAAGAGTAAACAATGCAAATCTTTAATGCTGAGAGGGGTGGATTATAAGAGGTTTCCCAGAGATGGAGTAAGGTTTCCTTGCTTTATGGTCTTTTGATCAAGTCAGGGGTCAGATCCTAGTCCTCATTTTAGGCATCCAAATTGTTTCTACATGTGAAAATCTCTTACTTCTAGTAGCTGTGTAGAGGTGAGATTACATGTTACAATTATATCATGTTAAGAACACTGAAAACTTGAAAAATCAAACATTAAGTATCGTTAACAAATGCTAAGTGCCTTCTAGGCATATCAAAATTATGCTGCTTCAAATGAAGGTTATCTTTGAGCCATGCTACCTTGCATGAGTAAAATAAACCACTGGCTGTTCACATGAGATAAAACCACCAATTTATGGTCCTCCAGTATCTCAGGAGGCACTATCCCCTGGTGCAGTAGCTATCATCCAGGACTCAATGACCCTGGCCTGATAGGACAGCAGGTAAGTGAGGAAGGGATGACTGGGGAGGGAGGGGAAAGAGGTGAAGGGGATCTGAGAGGAGGGGTGCATGGGGAAAGGGGAGGGAGGCAGAAATGGAGGGTGGCATGAGGGGTGGAGAGGTGGGTAGGAGAGGAGCTCATAGGAGCTCAGGGGAGATCAAAACTCATAGGATCACTGCTCCCACCCCAGGTTGCACCCTCAATTGCCTTTGGAATTGTCCTGATTTCTCCTTCCACCCTCCATCAGCCCCTCCATCATTGTATAGAAATATTGCTGCCCTGCTGCTCTGCTAAGCCCAAGAGTGGTGGTAGCAGCCCCAGTCTGGGGGAAGCCCCTCCCTGCCTGCTTCTGGGTTCCCTGAAATGCATGATACCACTACCCAATGCCTGTCAGGCCCCTTGCACAGTAGCTCCCCACTAGGGAAGAGGAGGTAGGGGCAAGAAGCTTCATCTGCAGGGCCCAGTACAGAGTGGGACACTATGACTGGGGGCTGTGCAGGATTCAGGGAGTCTGAGAACAGTCAGGAAAGTAGAACCACTCCCCCCATCCACCATCACTGCCACTGCCACACACTTGGTCTGATCAAGAGAGCAGGGTGGTGATCCAGGGGTGGAGAAGCCAGTGTAAAGACAGGGGCACAAACCAGGAGATGGTTGGTAGTAGTGGTGCAATTTGCAGGATAGAGGAGGCTGATGGGTGGTAGAGGAGAAATGATTTGGAAGCAAAGGGGGAGATCCAAACAGTGCAGAGGTCACCTTCTCTCCCTCCCCGCTTGCCTATACAGGCAGTCCTCAACATACAATGTTTCAAGTTACAAGTTTTGCACTTAGAACATTTATAAATTGACACCCTGTTTCAACTTTCTGATGTCAGTTTTGACTTCACGACACTTGATCCGACATGACGCCACGTCAAAGAGCAAGTTCGTTGTGTCACTCGTCTCCCTGGAGAACATCTGTTCAAACTTCCTTGGACACTTTCTTTAAGAAAGCAGACAAGATGCCAAGAAAACCTGCAACCAAGACTCCTGAGAAGACTCCAGCCAAGAGCCCTTCGAAAAGTCCAGCAAAGTTACCTTAAAGAAGTCCTTCCAAGTCAATATGATTGCTATTTACAATATAAATACATTAATGTAGCTATATTATTCATCTATAATTGATTGAGTACAAAATTCTGAGTTATTTTTTGTTAAAATAGGGTATTGGGCCTTGTTTCAGGAACCAATCCCCATTTATAACATTGTTTCCTATGGGAAAAATGGGTCCAAGTTACAATGTTTCAATTTAAGATGCAGTTTTCAGGAACCAATTATGTTGTAAGTCCAAGGACTGCCTATACTGCTGTTGGGGAACAGGGAAGACACAGCAGACTTGCAGCCCCTAGCCATAGCCTTGCTCACCAGCCCTGTTTTGGCAGGTCTGACCAGTGCATATTAGAGAGAATACTAACCCTTAATATGCCACTGATCATTAGCATGTGTGACCTTAAATCTTACTAGCATTCCTTTCAGTCAGACACAAGGTAGCACTGCTCTGGAGCTACTTGACAGCATGAGATCATTGGAGCTACAGATACAATTGATTCACTGAGGAAAATTAAAAACAGAAGAGAACAGAACTCCAGGGTGTGGACCTTGGTCACACAATGAAACTAAGTGTTTAGGCATGGGGGTTCTTATATAAGACAAAATCTAATATTAGAGGGTTAAAGGCAATGAGGGAGTGCCATAAAAAACAGCATACAGGATTAAATAGTACACAGGGGGCACATCTACATGTGCAATTAATGTACGTGAATTCACTACACAGCAAATTCAGGGACATGCAATTGCTCCCAGGGGCATGTCTATCTGTTCACCTGGGTTGAGAGTAAATTGAGCCTGACAGGCACCCGAGAGGGGGCACGTAGCCCCCTTTTGTTTGTAGAGGGCATGGGTGGGCTGCAGCTGCAAACTGTACTCTGCCTTCTCCTTGCCTCACTCCTTTGAAAGCAGTATGATGCGGCACCATGTGCCTTGTTGCCCAGACCACTCAGCAGCAAGACTCACATGGCACCACACCACGCCACATCACTTTCAAAGGCAGCAGTGAGGCATTGAGCAGGCAGAGTGCTGTTCACAGCTACAGCCCACCCATGCCCTGTGCAAAGATAGGGGGACCATGTTCCCCACTTTGCTGCTAGGCTCCAATTGTCCCATGACCCAGCCCAGCCCCATGAATGGGGCAATCCCCACAGTGCAGCAGGGAGTGAGATGGCAGTGAACGATTGGCCCCTGCCCCTACACTGTGTGGATCTCGATCTGCACCCCCCCCCCCCACCAAAGCCCAGGTAAAGTAAACATAAAGAAATGAACCTGCCTGCTCAGTTGGCTGTCATCCTGCCTGTGCAGGGTATGTGTGTTTGTGCATTCCTCCCCCTCTGCTGCTGCCCTGGGGCCCTACCTACCTGCTGCTTGTGTTGTGGTGGGGGGGGGGAGAGCTGAGCCCAGTTAGCCCCTCCCCGCTTCTGCCACCTATGCTGTTAAACTAGTGGTTCTAACCAAGAGCCCTTCTGTGACTCTCAAAATTACCTAAATATTTCGAAAGGTACCTGTGAGTGAAATTACACATTAGGGTCAGTAGGTGCTAATTCTAAGGAATGTTAGTCTGTGTTAAGGTTAACTAGTGCTAGTGACCATTCACATGTTTGGAGTTAATACTCTGTAACCTGGGTTGTGGAGATACCTGCCAGCTGTACCCAATTATGAATGCCTGGGGTCCCTGCCTTGAAGCCCCCCTTCCTAGAGTGTGGAAAGCCTCCCTACAGGACACCTGGAGCCTCAAAACCTTGATCACACAACACTCAATACTTAACTATATACAATTTATTTGCATAGGGAGAAAAGGGGAGTTAAATAAGACTATAAGGATCAATATATACATCAAGAAAAATACCAGTAACTATTATATAGTAATAACTGTTATACTACAGTATTGTGAAACCCTGCAAAGCCTCTTCCTCTGGAAATTTGGGGGCAGTCTCTCAGGGGTAGGGGGGTTCAATGATAAACCCTTACACTTGGCCCTCGGGTTAGTTCTTAGGTAAGTTTTGCCCTATGTTGCTTGTACTGACATTGTACGACTCACCACAATGAATGTTACAGTTGACAGCCCCATCCAGACTTGACAGGTGTCGTCTTGCTCTGTCTTCCAAAACCTGCTGTCCATCAGAGTACTGCCTTGATGTCTGCCATCCCACTCCTGCTCTAGCCTTGTCCCACTGATTTCAGGCTCTTCTGGGACTCATTTGTTCACCCTGGTGGGTCAGCTTACCTCAGCTCTTCAATACTGATTTGCTTCTCCCCCATTGCTGCAGCACACCCCTTCTTTTATCCCTTCAGGGGGCATACCCCTGAATAACAGCTCATACAATCAGTTCAGAGTAAATTCTCCAATCACCTTGAGTCACATCCATGGATCATGGCTAGTCCAATCAGAAGTTTGGGTTGAATGGTTCAATGATACTGAACTTCCCTTGTTGCAACAGGTAGAAGAATAAACACAACTGAACAGAGAACAGGCTGTAAGAGAGCCTGATCTAGCTCTGTTACAACCCTAGCTAATGTGTACTGCTCAGCCCTGCTGCTAGAGGGCTAGCAAGCAGAGATGTGGCTAGGGGCTGCAAGTCTGCTCCACACCTGCCCTGCTCATCAGTTCTCTGGCTACAGTATAGGGTGGGGAGAAAGAGGGAGAATAGGTCCCACCCACACCACATGGATCACTCCCTCCAACTCCCATACTATCCTGATGCCCACCATTTGCCCCTGCATACTTCTTTCATCCTGTGATTGGCCCTTCCATCAGATCACTGTCCTGCCACCCCAAACAGCAAGAGAACAGCAGTGGTGGAAGCAGCTGTGGTGGTGTCTCCCACTCTGCATGCTCCTGGGCTGTCTTCAAGCTGCACCACCCCCATGCATCTGGATGAAGCCTCCACCGGGCCCTTAAACTGCCTGCCAGCTCTTTGAACTCCTCACTCTGACTTCTTCCCCCGCCTTCCCTTTAGTTGCAGGGCCTGTCAAGGGTTGAATATGGGCATACAGGGGCAGGACAGCTTGCAGGGACTGCAAGAGCAGATTGGGAGGTGGACCTCCCTCCCACCCCCCTTCCCATTGGTACCTTCACTGCTCTTGGCCTGATCAGTGTGGCACGGCCGTGATCTTGGGCTAGCGGGGCAATTGAGAGCAAAGAAAGTGATTGGGGTGGCAAGTGAATGATTCACAGATCATCTCCTCCATCTGGCAGTGGAGAGGGCAGAGGGGACAGTGGACTGGCAGGCCCCCACGCACCTGCTCCCTTTCTAACTGTAGCCCCTCTATCTCCCCCATGTTCAGACTTGCCCCCCATCACCCTTTTCCCACACTTTCTCACCCTGGCTCCTGTACCAGCCTTCACCCCTTTTCTCTCCCTCCCTACTCACTACTCACTCCATGCCTAACCAGCTGTTGCTTAGCTGTTCCCAGCTGTTTGTCCAGTGTCTTGGGACCAATGTCTCAGGGCCAGCACCAGTGGGGCTCACAGCAGGGCGCAGGATGGCAGCAGCCTGTATAGTCAGGCTGGACTGCATCAGCAGGGAGAGGGCGGAGCTATCTTGGCTCCATAGAGCCCTACCACCCAGGATCCTGTACCCCTGCCACCCTGCTCTGGCCCTGGGACACCAGTGCAGGTCCTGTTCTCCTGTGCCAGCTCACTCCCAGTGCCCCCGCCAACCCTGTGGTACAGGTGCGGGGCAGCATGCAACCATGACCCCCTCCTCACCAGCAGGGAAGGAGCTGGTGTGGAGTGCAGGGAAATGTAGCCCTTCTCCCACCTCCTGGCCTGTGCTTCCTGCTGAAGCTGCTCACATCCTGTGCAGGGCTGTCCTGAGCAGGCACAGGCAGCCCCATGTGGACTGCGTGTGGCTGCAGCATGGGGTACCGGCCACAGAGTGGACTAGGGGCCACTTTTCCCATGCTCAGCACCAGCTTGCAAGCTACCCCCACTGTCAGCCTGGGTCCTGCACTGGCTCTGGCCTTGCTGGGCAGCATTTGCTGCTGTTCCCACATGGAGTATGTGCACTGGGCAGCACAGAGGCAGTGGTGGCAGCCTCACCATAGCCTACTACAGTGTGAGCTCCTGGGTGGCAGCAGCAAACACTGCCCAGAGCAGCAAGCGGGGGGCGGGGGGGGGACACCAGAATTAGCCACTTCTCTAGCACTCATTTTGAAGCTAAGATACTCCTCTTTTCATTTAACAGTCATAAAGGACAATGAGAGAGGAACGTTCAGCATCATGGAAAACCAGGGCCCCAGCTAGAACTCAGGGATCACGTTTTTTCAGGACAGTATCCACTTTACAGCTTTGCCTTGTGCTCTTCTCCTCGACTCACATACCTCATCATGACCACCCAGGGGCCAGCTTCAAAAGATGCGTCAGGCAAAGGTTTGTGAAGTAGCTGGCCAGTGGCATAGCAATAAGAGTGCTTTGCTGGAAAGCACAGAGTCCAGGCAGCATGACCATGACTAGAATAATGATCTGTAAATAAGTGTAATTTCTGGCACGTAGACAGCCATGCAGACAAAGCTATGGAGCTGACTAAATGGTATACTTAAGTAGCCAGGAAAGAATGGAATTCCAACCTTAGTATTACTCCATTGTAGTGATGATACTAATAATAATGATAGTAAATTAATCAAATTTAGAGAACAGAGCATACAGAAATCTGTAGATTTCCTACAGATTTAAACAGTGCAAGCATTCCTATTAAAGGAGGTACACAGTAACAGAATTCATAGGAATTTTTGTGACATTTTCACAGCAAAACTAATAGCTAGTACCATGCAAATCTCTTTTCTCTAAAAAAAACGGGTGAAATTTTGTTTACCTCAGTTTCTAAAAGTACTATTTTGACAAGATAAAATTTTCATTTATCTTCTGAGTCAACTTTTCTGATCCACACTTTTCTTATGGCAGTTTTCATCTCTTCATTTCTCAGCGTATAAATCAGTGGGTTCAGCATAGGCGTGAAGACAGTGTAGAACACAGAGACAGTTTTATCCTCTGAGAAGGTTGTTGATGGTCGTAAGTACATGAAGATACATGGCCCAAAAAATATAACCACCACAGTGATGTGGGAGGCACAAGTAGAGAGAGCTTTGAGGCGCCCTTCAGAAGTGCGTCTTCTGATGGAGATTAAGATGACAATATATGATATAACTAATACAACAAAACAGGTCAAGGAAATCATCCCAGTATTAGCAACAACAATGATACCAACAAGATAGGTATCAATACAAGCCAGTTTCAGCAAAGGGTGTACGTCACAGAGATAGTGGTCAATCTCATTAGGCCCACAGAAGGGGAGCTGAGCGGTCAGGAGAGTCTGCACAATGGAATGCACAAAGCCCCCTGTCCAGCAACCCAACACCATCAAGCCACACACACGCCCAGTCATGATGGTCATGTAATGAAGTGGTTTGCAAATAGCAATGTACCGATCATAAGCCATCACTGTGAGAAGGAATATCTCAGTACAACCAAGGAAATGGCCGAAGAAGAGCTGTGTCATACAATCAGCAAAAGAGATGGTTTTTCTCTCAACAAAGAAGTCTGAAATCATTTTGGGAGT
>NC_143396.1:165316866-165406556 GCF_052110815.1 Crocodylus siamensis | reverse complement strand
CCATTGTGACGTGTGCCCCGTTCTCCGCCTCTCCCCACGGGCACGTCCTGGCCGCATCCGCCCGCACCGCGGGATCAGCCCCCGGGCGCGAGACCAGGGCTCGGCTTGCACGGGACCTGATGGGCCTCGCAAGGAGGGACTTCAGCCAGGACTGGACCCCGCAAGGGTTTCCCTCCAGGACACTGTCACAGCGGACGAGGAAGGTCTTGGGTTTTGAATTTGAGCTCCAGAGGCCTTTAACAAAGTTAATCTAAAAGCGACCCGTGGGCAAACGCTCCGAGAGATCGAAACCTACTGGCTTTTGGGAAGGGCTTGGCACGAGAGGTCACAGCCGTGGTGTGGAAAATTTCCCAAAGACGACCCAGGAAAGGAGTCTTTCGGGTGAAAGAACCGAGCCCAAAATTGGGAGAAGGGACAGGTTTGGGTAGGAGGGGCCCAAGACACCAACTCACCCAAGAAAACTGAAACCTACAGTCCTAATTTGGAGGGAACCTCACTTGCACAACACCGAAGGAAGAACCGCAAGCGTAGGCCGGGTCAGACGACCACCCTCTCCGTGAACAAGAGCTCCCGTTCACGCTGAAGCCGTGGAGCGCCCGAGTGGGACCCGAGGAAGGGGACTTGTTCCTATCGCTGCTGAGAACAACCCTAAAACCAGAACTAGAGAATGAAAGTGTCCTCGGGCATTTGGTCTCTATGAATGCTAGGACTGTGAGTACAGCATGAGAAATAACCTCTCCTTGTAATTGTAGTTGTTTTTGGGATACCAATTCTTACAGCATTGTTTGGGAAGGAGTTCTTAACGCTAAGCAGTGTTATATGTGTAGCAAGGAATTTGAAAATAAAATTGTGTTGTAGGAATTAAGTGTGCAATCATTGTGAAATTGTGCAGTCACCCAAATACTCCCCCGGGCAGGCGCATCAAATGAATCAGTAAGTTGTGTGGGATCTTTCTCTACTCCATAACCCACTAGAGACAGCCACTGCCTCCCAGCCCTGCCTCCGACAGCGCCAATGCCGTCTGCGCGAGCTCCCGCTAACCACCGCCACCGCCGCCACCCTCCCATCACCGCTGTGGGCACGTGTCGTTCATGACGCACCATCTCTCTGCACGTGTGCACGCAGACACAAGCATATTCTCCCTGCCATGAACACGGACGCATGCACAAACGCACAGTCATGCACACGCACAGACACAGGCACATGCAGACACACACACGTGCATGCATGCAGACATGTGCACACGCCTGCAAGGCAGACAGACCCAAGTACAAACACATGCATGCACCGGCACGCACGGTGCGCACACACACAGGAATGGACACAGGCACATGCAAGCGCACACTCGTGCACGCACACAGACCTCGCTTCCGCCCCGCCCGGGGCAGCCTGGGCAGCGGCCGCGGAGGGCGGAGCCGCGGGGGCGGGAAGAGCCCGGCAGGTAGCGGGAGGCGGCGCCGTGCTGGGCTCGCCTCGCCCCCTGCAGCCCGGCGCTGCCCCCGGCCCAGTGTCCGCACCCCCGCCGCCCCCGGCCGGGCGCCCGGGCCGGGCCGGGCCGGGCAGGACGAGGCGGGCGGGCGCCGCTGTCCTGCGCCTGCGCGGGCCGGGCCGGGCCGGGGGGCAGCAGCTCCGGCCCGCGGCAGCCTCGGGCTGTGGGTCCCGCCGCGGGGGCGGCGCCGCGCCCCGGGCCGCGCTTTCTGCCTCTCTCCCGCTTGGGCAGCAGGGCGGGTCCTGCCCCGGGCAGAGCCCTTATGCTCGGGGGCCGGGCGGGAGCAGCTGGGGTTGAAATCTCGGGGCGTTTGGGGGGGGTTGGTGGGAGCGGTTGGGAGCGGCAGGCCTGACTAGCACCGCGGAGCTGAGCTGAGCGGAGCTGAGCGGTGTTACAGGCGCATGCAGAGCTAAGGACCGCAGTCACTGTCTTGGCGGTGGGAGCTTGCCTTTTTATTTGCACTTTCTTTTCTTCTTCTGGAGCCGCTGAGATTTCCGTGAGAGGTGGCAGCTGCGGGTGACGCTTCTCGGGCGCGGAGGTGAGATTGCAGCAGTTGATGTGACGGGGCTGGGAGATGGTCCTGTGCTCGGGGGCTCCTCCAGCCCATCCTCAGCCACAGGAAGGCAAGAGACTGGGGGGTCTGGTGCTAAGGCCCCTTCTCGGAGGCCTGCCTGCCTGGGCTTGACAGCCAGTGCACGATGGCACCATAAACTCCAGCTGCGCTGAAGGCTCCTTGCATCCGCTGCTCCCCTGGGCTGGGCTGGAGAGCAGATCCCTGCCTGCTTTCCGGGATGTGCATTGGGGCAACGATGCCTGTAATTCGTCACGTGCTTAATGACTGTTCACCTGACGGCTCGTAGTTCCTGAGCTGTTTGCAGGACAGCACCTCCTTTTTCCACAGCCCCTTTCTATGGATATCCAAATGTCCGTTTTCTTCTCTTCCCCCCACCTCCCCCACCTCCTTTTGGACCCTGAAGCCTGTCAGGTTCCTCCCAGAATAAATGTTCCGAGACAGATGGAGTTGAGGAAACCTGCAATGGTGTACGGGGATCCTGGGGGTGGGCTGCAAGGATGTGTGCCCTTCATGTGCCAGGCTGACAGGTGCAGGTAAAGACTCTGGATCTGCAGATAAAAAGTGGATCAGTTTTCTTGGATGAACCTGTGCTGTACTCTGGTTTGTCCTTTGTAGATAGGTTAGGTTGGTGTAAATGGCGATTGCCTTTTCCTGAATCCATATTGAAATGCAAAGTGCCCCTCCAGATCCTTCTTGTGCGAGACCTTCAAACAAAGCGTTGCTCAATTTATCTCTGGCAGCCAAGTGTATTTTCTTTTCTTTTCTTTCAGGATGGCAGGTAGCAGCCTGGGCTCAGGGCCTGCATGTGCAGGCCAGGGGCTGCAGCCCCGGCACTCGCGGGAGCAGAGGTGGCGCAGCGCAGGGACCCGGCAGTGGAAGGTGTGTTGGGAAGGGACATCTTCCCGCGGTGCCGGGAGTGACCCCGGGTGGAGTTGAATGCCAATTCAGTGCCTGCCCGGTGCTGCCGCCCCTCCGGCTTCTACCTCTCCCGTCTGGTTCCCACAGGTGAAGGGATCCTGGTGCAGCCTGTGCAGGAGGAGGGAACAGCACACAGCAATGCACTACAGCCCAGTCCCACCTTGCTTGATTTAGCTTAAGGGCTGCTCTTATTTAACCCTTGCTGCTGCTTTGATGTTGCCAGAGCAGAGCCCCTTGGTGTCGGCAAACAGCTGGTGTGTGAAATGAGAAGAGCTTGGTTCCAGCCAGGCTGGGGAAGGGGTGGTATTTGGGTGCTGCTTGTTGCAGGTTTGGCCCCGAGTTTCCTTTTTATTAAAAGAACAGGCAGAGGCAAGACGCGCTGGGCGAAGCTTGTCCCCAGGGAGACGGGCACGGTGCGCACTGAACAGGGCAGTGCCTGGGTGAGGCCTGAGGACAGTGGTGCAAGAGTATAAATAGAAAGACTTAACTGTAGTAGCTCATCCTCCACGACAGAGCAGTCCCTTGGGTTGCCAGGGGTCCCCTCATAGACCTCCCCCACCCCCAGCAGCCACAGTGACTCTGCCTCTCTCCTCCTCCTCCCCTGCTACTTTTCTGCCCCTCCCCCCCACATTTCAGGCCCTGGGACTCTCCTACTGGCTACCCCAGGCCTTCGGATTCAGCCTCTTGCAACTGCTGCCGAGCGAGAGCCTGGCAGAGCTAAACCACATGCTGTTTTCTGGCAACCCTGCTCCCTGCCAGCCCGGTAGTCTGCGTGCCTCAGGACAGCCGGCTCAGCTGGGCGTGGGGGGTGTCCAAGCCATCCATGCACCCTGACCCTCAGTCCTGTAATGGGCTTGGGGCCCCATGACATGTGGGCAAGATGTTCTTGTCCCTGGATAGCCATGTCCTACTCTCCTGTGAGAAGAGGTAAGTGTTTTCTGTCCCCTGCAGCTTCACGGACAGCACAGCCTCCCTCCGCATCCTGCACTCCCAGGGGGGAGGAAGAAGCAGCCTCTCTTTACAGACCAAGATCCAGGTTCATGCTCTGAGCTGGGCTCCTGCTGTTACCAGATAGAAACATGGGGTCCTGGACTAGTATCAGAGGACTGATACCACCCCTCATTCGACAAGTGACAGCAAAGCTTTATTTACTACAAACGGTCAAAGTTAAATGATCCCAGGCCAAAGCAAAGTCCAGTACTTGGCTATAAGGTGATGATTTCTCACGAAACCGGCAATGAAAAGGCGGTCTCTTTCCCTTCAACTTCTCCAGGAAGCTGGGCGCAGCAGTAGTTGATGTCAGAGAGATTTCCCACTCTTGATGCACGCGCTGTTAGCTGTTTCTCTGCTTTCGTATACCCTTAGTCCAGCATCGTCAGGGCATTCTTGTCGCTGTGTACAGCGAGAGAGTCCCAAGCAGGAATGGACAGGAAAGTCCTGTGAAGTGAGTGGCTCATTATTGGATATCAGAAAGTTCCAGTTTGAATAAATTACCATCCTTAGTGACAAGAGCATATCCAGTTTGATTAAGTTTGGAACATAGCAAGGAAGTGATTTACAACCACAAAAAATACAAGTGTCCTTGGAAGATCAAGGGATGCACCAGGTAAACCAAGGTAAATCAGGGAGAGACACCTATCAGAGATGGAGACTGTCTCTTCCTTCACACAAACATGAGTTAATTGCAAAAGAAATATTCATGATACTAATTAATCCAAGACAGACATTTCACGCAGTTGCCTACCAGACAACTAGGAGGCTGCTTGAAATCATCACGAATCTACTAAGTGATACCTCGTTATTTCTTTTGAGATGGCCTAGCCATGAACTGGCATCCTCTTGCACTGGGCAGTTTGTGAAAGAACTTCACTCCCAGCCTCCTCTTTTGTTTTTTGTTTTTCCTTTCCTCTTTCTTTGTCCTCTCATCCGTCTGTCACCCTGGTTATCTCTCTCTCATGCTCGGGGTGCGGACGTGAGTAACTTACTGGAAGCTTAATTAGAAATGTAGATTAATGTACACTAGTTGCATATCAAAGGACTACCAAGCGTTTCTGTTTGCTCAGGGTTATTCTTTTGTTACTTCTTTAATTTGTACCCCTCCCCATGCCTACCCTCTCTACCCAATAAAGCTATTCAATATAGCCAGTCTTGTGGAACATGCTTGAGAGGGATTAGGCAGGCCTTCTTGCTCCTTTCACTCGGCTCTCTAAGGGAGGATACTTTCTATGCTTCAGGCTATAAGAAGCACCCAGATATATCCTACTGGGGTTAAGCACCTTCAAGGCCAACTAGGTCTGTGTACCCCAAGTGCCACAGAACCTGCATAAAGACCAGGCCACACCCCAGGTGGTGGCTGTGGCGGGCCAGTAGGGGTCGCTTCTGCGTTGAGCTGCCCACCTCCCTGCGCCCAACCATCTTCCAGGCTCCAAATGCCTCCCTAGGGGCGCCTTATGCTTGGCCGACCCCTCTCCCGGAGCACACTTGCTAGCCTGGGGGTAATGTTGCCGCCACCACCACCCCGAGAAGGGACTGTCTCGGCCCTGTGTCCTCGGGGAAACACAGGCCTAATGTCCGACGGGTACTCAACCCAGTACAGGCACTTGGGGCACTTCCCCAAGTCAGGGGGCAAAAAGTAAAGTCTCCCTTAGTCCGCAGACCTAAGGGGTCTCTTAGGCATAATTTAGACCCACCCCTCAATAAGTCTCCCACACCAGTCAAAAAGGAGAACTTTATTGGTTACAATGGGTAGAGTAAACTAGGGTACAGGATTGAGCAGTATCTTAGAAATCCTAAAGAGCAAACAGTGTGACTGAGGTAGCCTTTTGATTATGTATCTGTGTTACTGCCAGCTAAATATCTAAACAGAGCTCAAGTAGCTTACTCACAAGCATCTTCCAGAGGCTGGTGAAATTCCCCTCTGTAAGCAGGTGGTTTCTAGCTCGTGGGTTTGGGGGAGAGAGCCAACTTTAGATGGTAAAGCTCCTCTGTATCCCCCGCATGGCTGCTGCTTCACCTCATGGCTGAAGAAAGAGCCCACCTCCTAGCCTGTCCTAACTTATATAGCCCCTGTGACCTCAATCACCTGGTCCAGTGGAGGTCAGCCTCAGTTGGCTATCAGCCAGCCAATTTGAGATACATCACCTGTCACCGGGCAGATGCCAGCTCACCAGGTAGAAACCCCTTACCCAGGTAACTGATGCCAGTCACGTAGGCAGAGGGAGCAGGTTTCCCCCCTCCCTCAGGAATGCAGCCAGCTCAAGTTACCTAAAGAGACAGGCTGAGGTGTGAATCCTCTGTGCTGGCCCCTCTAATCACATTGTCACAGGGCAGAGATTTTGGGGAGAAACCAAAGTGGCTTTCTGCCACAGTGGCAGTGGTTAGCCCAGGTTTGCAGGTGTGCTCCAGAAAGGGGGCTGGACAGAAGTTGGCAGCCCTGGGGAGGCATCCAAAGCCTGGTTTTAATCGGGTGCAGTGAGGCAGGCAGCTGGGTGCCAGAGCACCCCAAACTGGCCTGCCACACAGTTAACATCAGAATTTTGTATTTTAGCTTTTGTGTGCAGGCCCCAGCTTTGCATGAGTTTAAGAGTTATGCCACACTCCTGCACGATGGCCTTGGGAAGTTACTTCCCCCTCCCTGGACCTCAGCCACCCATCTGCAGGGACCAGCACAGGGCTCATCTCGCAGAGGCTGGAGCGGAGCTGCAAAGTGCTGGCAGATGCTCCTTTTGCAGGGGCCAGCAAAGGCTAGCTTGGGTTTGGAGGAAACCAGTTTCTTCCAAAGGTCTGTGATGGAAAAGGGAAAGCAGGTAGCCTGGGCTGTCAGTCCTTCCTAGCCTCATTCACCTCCTGCTTGCCTGAACTTGAGGTTGCTATGTTTCTATTTAAGAGAAGGCTGCCTCCAGGGATAGCCTCTCCTTTTGTGTCTTTGGAGCTATAATTATGGCTTCTTTTCACTCCCATAGCCATGCCCGTTCCTTGCAGATGACTCTTGTCCCTTGTGGAGGATCTGTGGGAGCCAAATTGACACTGGTCCTCAGGCCATAACCCCTTGTCCAGGCTTCAGCCTTCTTGGCTTCAGCGCTTTTTAACTAGCTGAGTCCTCTCAGCCCAGGTTCACTGCTTTGGATTAGGGGCTCCTGGGCCCAAGCACAACATGAAAGCTGGTCACACAAGCACAGAGTACCCCAGCACCCTGCTCCATGGCCTCCGGTCCTGCCCTACAGGCTCCACCTGGTCTTCCCATCTCAAACTCAAAGACATGGAAGAAAACTCAAAGGGTTAATTAACCCCCCACTTACAACTCAGGTCACAGCCCCTCGAGCACATAACAGTTGTCACCATCACAGTCATAAGGAACTGTCTTGACTGTCCACTCCACCACCTCAGCCTACCTGCTTGTCCCTGTCCATCTGCTCTGTCTTGTGCTCCTTTCCCTGCCACCTGCACCCATGACCTGCCAGCCCCAGCTCTGAGCCTGGGCTAGTACGCAGGCGAGCCCTGCCCCTTCCGCTCGCCTGACTGCTGCCCCTGGAGATGGGCCCAGGGGCTTCTGCTCAGCCTCATGAACTCCTTGCCTTTTCTTGTCCCACAGCCCTTCCCTGCTGGATCTGGAGGATAAGCAGTAGTGATGGAAAGGCGAGGAGCAGGGGCAAAGACTATGGGGAGCAGATGCCAGGAAGTGCAGGCATGGGAGGGCATGTAGTAAGGAGGTAGATGTTGGAGTGTGCTGGTAGCAGAGGGGGCAAGTGCTGGGGGAAACAGGCAGCAGAATACAAGGTATGGGAGTGTGCAGGGGTCATGTTCCTTGACTCCCACTGCCTCCCTCCCCACTGCCTGCTCTCCTGCCACTGCTTTCCCCATTGCAGTGGTGATGGGAGACAAATTTAAGACAGGCTTCCAATAATTATATTCTGTACATAGAAAAATAGAAAATTAGGGTTGGAAGGGACCTCAGGAGGACATTTAGTCCAACCCTCTGCTCAAAGCAGAACCATCCCCAACTAGATCATCCCAGCCAAAGTTTTGTTTAGCCAGTTCTTGAAAACCTCCAAGGATGGAGAGTCCTGAGTCTCTCTGGGTAACCTGTTCATGTTTTACTACCTTCCTCATGAGAAAATTCTTCCTAATATCTAACCTCAACTTCCCTTGCTGTAACTTGAGATTGTTGCTCCTTGTTCTGTCATCTGCCACCACTGAGAATAGTTCAGCTCCATCCTCTTTCAACCCACCCTTCAGGTAGTTGAGGACTGCTATTAAATCCTCCCTGTCTTCTCTTCCCTTCACTAAATAAGCCCAGTTACCTCAGCCTGTCCTGAAATGTCACGTGCCCTAGCCTCTTCATATTTTTGTTGCCCTTCACTAGACTCTCTCCAATTTGTCTCTGAGTCCAGTGATATAGCCAGTTTTCTATCCGCCGTACAGACCATTCATCCAGCCCATACCTCCTTAGCTTGCCTGCAAGGATGTTGTGGGAGACCACATCAAAAGCCTTGCTAAAATCAAGGTATACCACATCCACTAGTCTGCTTACATCCACAGAACCAGTCTAGTTTCCTGGATTCTCCTTTTTCCCTTTCTTAAATATTAGCACCATATTTCCCCTTTTTCAATCATCCACAACCTTTCCCCATCTCCATGAGTTTTCAAAGATGATGGTCCAGAGGCTCTGCAGTCACACCAGCCAACACCCTTAGCACCTTCAGATGCATCCCTGTCTGGCTCCACTGACTTGTCTTTGTCCAGCTTTTTTAAGTCGTCCCTAACCTGTTATTTCACTACTGTTGGCTGCTTACCTCTTCCCAAACTGTACTCCCAAGTGCAGTAGTCTGGGAGCTGACCTTGCCTGTGAAGACTGAGGCAAAAAGGGCATTGAGTATTTCAGCCTTTTCTGCATCCTCTGTCACTAGGTTGCCTCCCCCCATTCACTAAGGGACGCACACTTTTCCCAGTCTTCCTCGTTACCAAAATATTTGTAGACACCCTTCTTGTTACCCTTCACATCCCTTGCTAGCTACAACTCCAATTGCACTTTGGCTTTCCTGACTTCATCCCTGCATGCCCAAGCAATGCTCTTATACTCCTCCCTATTTGGTTGTCCAAGTTTCCACTTCTTATAAGCTTCCTTTTTATGATTTTAGTTTACAGGAGTTCCCTGCTAAGCTAAGCTGCTCTTCTGCCATACTTGCTAGTCTTCCTGAACGTGGTTTGTTCCTGAACCGTTGGTAAGGCTTCTTTACAAGTACAGCCAACTCTTCTGGACTCCTCTCCCACTCAGACTGGCTTCCCAGGAGATCCTGCCCATCAGTTCCCTGAACAAGTTGAGGTCTCCTTTTCTGAAGTCCAGGGTCCTTACTCTGCTGCTCTCCATCCTTCCTTTCCTTAGGATCCTGAACTCAATTGTCTCGTGGTCTCATGCTGCCCAACTTGCAATCCATTATGCTACATTCCCACCAATTCTTCCATTTGTGAGCAGCAGGTCAAGAAAAGCACGGCCCCTAGTTGGCTACTCCAACACTTGCAGCTGGAAGTTATCCCCAATACTCTCCAAAAACTTCCTGGATTGCCTGCGCACTGCTGTATTCACTCCCAGCAGATGTCAGAGTGATTAAAGTCCCCCATGAGAACCAGGGCAGGAAACTTCTGTAATAATGGGCAGAGCAGATATTCTTGTGCTTCTGGTGGTGTTTTGCAGGGGCCAGGGCTACCTGCCTTGTCCCCCACCACCCTTGGGACATTCCCAATGTGCCTTGAACAGTCCTAGAGTCCTCCGGGTGCTCAAAGGGTGGAAGTCGGTGCCCATGCTTGAGGAGGCCCAGCAAGATGCAGGCAGGGCTGCCTGACCCCTTGCCACGAGGGCAGGCCAGGGGCAACCAGGGCTCCCGCCGTCATTTCTCATGGCAGGGGGGGCAGAGACAGGAGGGCTGTGAGATATTGGCGTCCCTGCGACCCCAGGAACAGCATGATACAGGTCTTCGAGGCGGGACTAGGCAGAAACCTGCCCTCTGGAGTACTTGCTGGTTAGAAGAGCTATTTTTGGGTGCACGAGCTGGTTTGCCCCTTCAAGAAGAACCCCCCCGCCCCCGACGGCCTGTGCGCTATAAAGCCTGCTCCCGCGCCCCACGAAGCCCGCTGGACACCTGCCCGCAGCCCGACACCCCGCTTCCCGCAGCGGCTGGGCGGAACGTCTGCTCCGCTCTGCAACGTCACAGTAGGGGCACGGCCTTCGCGCTGCCGGTCGCTTTGGTAACCGCGGCCGGCCAGCGTCACTTCCGGGTTCGCCCAGCGCGGTCGCGCAGAGGCTGGTGGGAGTGGAGGCGGTGGCCAATAGGCGAGCGGCTCCTGGTGTGTTTCCCTGCGTCTTCCGCGTCTCTCTTGCCTTGCGCCGGGGGCTGCGCTCGCGGGTGAGTGCGGGGCGGGGCGGGGATTCGCGTCCCCAGTGCAGCCGTCGCCGTCGCCGCCCTCGGCCGCCCGCCAGGGGAGCGCGGCCGGGCCTGTGGCGGAGCCGCCCCGCTTGCGTGCGGCCCTGGGGCCCTCTCCAGCGCGGCAGCGAGTCGGCCCGTCCGGGGCCTCGCAGCCGGCCTGGGAGCTCGGCTCGGGCGGAACGGCTCGGGCCGGCGCCCTTGTGCCGGGGGCATTATTTAGCCGGCAGCCTTCAGCGGGAGCAGAGCGACTCGCTGGGCACCGGCAGCCTCTGACAAATGGCAGCGGCTTCATGGTTTTCACCGCGCTCTCTAGTCACGAGGATGAATTGTTGTTTTAACTTGAAACAATTGGGTAGAATAAATGTCAGTTGAGTTGTAAACGTCATAAAACACTTCCCTGAGTATGGTCTTCAGAGAAACCGTTGGTCTCTGGCCAGGCCAGTTGAGCGGCTGCCCCTTCTCTGCCGCAGACAGATCCCTCTTCTCTGCATCAGCAGGTGATGCCGCAGCAGTTCTAAAACCAAACCTGAAAGGCACGTGTCAGTACCTGGCTTCTCTCAGACATGTGCTTTAGAGGAAAGGAGTGGCTTGCCAGATAAAGGAATTTGGAGCCCCATATGCCTTGAGGTGCCTCATTGATCCGGTTCACTTTTGTCCCCCCACCAGTTTTCTCATCGCAGAATTATGGATCCGAGCCTGCTGAGAGAACGAGAGCTATTCAAAAAAAGAGCCCTCTCCACTCCTGCTGTAGAGAAACGCCCAGTGTCCTCTTCTGATTCTTCATCTTCTAAAAAGAAGAAAGCAAAAGTAGAGCAGGGTGGATCATCAAGCTCAAAACAAAACGCAGGTTGGTAAAGTAGCTCTGGTTTTAGGGCTGGTTTGGTTTTCTACCACCTGTCTGTGTGTCCGGTTAATTTGAATGAGTCACTGCTTCCATGATCTTAAGTACCCGTGATGTTCTGAAGCAGGGGTGGGTGATTATTTCGGGCGGAGGGCTGCTTGCTGAGTTTTGGCAAGCCATTGGAGGCCACATGACAGGCAGCCAAGGGCAGACAAATTTTCTAAATTTTTTAGGGGCCCTGTGGGCTGGATAGAATGGCCTGGCGGGCCACATCCGGCCCCCAGGCTTCATTTTGCTCACCCCTGCTCTAAAGCAGTGGGCCCAAATCTTTTTGGCAGGTAGGCCACAAGTTAAGCCGCACGCCTTCAATCCCCTTCCCCTGCTTGAGCTGCTGCCCTGCTTTCTGTTCTTTGTTCCTTGCCCAATTTGTTTCTCTTCATTTGTCTCCCTGTCCTGTGCTCCCTGCCTGATCTGTTGTTATGCTTTGTTCCTTGCCCTTGTCTGTTGCTGTGTTCCCTGGACCCTCTCTGTTCTCCCACATGCTACCCGCAGAAGTGGCCTATTGCACGTGTGCTGCAGGTTGGCCACCCGTGCTCTGAAGAGAGCAGTCTTCTACAGTTCTCGCTCAAGCACCTTAGCATGAGACTAGAGTGGAGATTGAATGTCCGCTCCCCCCCACTACCACCCCCTCTGTGTCTTGAGTTGTGTGCCATTCCTGAAATACCATAAATGCTAATGTGAATTTTTCAGTCAGTTTATGCTTGACCTTGGTACATGAAGAAGTTCTTGATGCTTATGGCTCTGAAGTGCTCTAGCTCAGTGATGTTCAACTTTTTTTGCCAGACAAGGCCAGATGAGCAGTGCCCAGTCTGTCCACAGGCTGGATCTGGCTGATGATCTTACTCCAGAGATTGATGGCAGTACAGCCCCATTGAGTCCTGCAGGAGGGGTGGCATGATCTAGTTCAGATGCAGCCATATGGGGTGGGAAGTGTGCCCTGGTCCTGCAGGAAGATTATGACCTGGCCCTGAACCAGTAGTAAAGGGAGAAGGGGCATGGTCCGGTCCCAACCTGCTGCACAGACTTGGGAATTTGGCAGCAGAGGAGTTTGGCAGTATTCATTGCCACTGCTCCTCCACTGCCAAACTTCCTGGCCTGTGAGGAGCTTTGTGGGCTGGATGGGCCACATCTGGCCTGTGGGCTGGAGGATGGACACCCCTGCCCTAGCTCTTTCTACCAGCTCTACTACTCCTTTTTGTTGTTTCCCCAACTTTGCAATGTTTGTCTATCAAGGATTGTATGTCAGGGCCAAGTCTCATAGCATCTAAGTCAAGAGCGGACAAAATATGGCTTGCGGGACTCCTAAAAATCTAGAAAATTAATATTTATGTGCCCTAGCTGCCTGTGGAAGATGACAAGGCACATGGGGCAGTAGGGCCCAGGGGAAGCCTGTGGCAGGACCCAGCAACTGCAGCAAGGCTGGCCCAGCCCCATGCCCAGCTGAAAGCCTCTGGGACCCTGGGGCTGTCCCTGCCTTCCCTGTACTGGAGGGAAATTCAGATAAGAACAGGGGGAGGGAGGCAGAGGAGGACTGTGGGCGATCACCCTAGTCCTCAGGGTCAGGTTCAGCTGGCTCCTGTGGTCTCAGTGCTGCACCTGAGAACCATGGGTTGGAGCAGCAGGTGGGGGGATGGGGAGGAACAGTAGCAGGCAGGAAAAGAAGGAAATGGCAGCGAGAGGGGAGCTGCAGCAAGTGGGTGTGTGGGCAGGAGCGCAGGCCCTTGCTGGGGCCAGGGCCCAAAGCAGGCAGCAGGAGCATGGGGCCTGGGCTGGCAAGGGCTCTATGGAGCTGGGCCAGGCTGTGCCAGCAGGGAGAGGGGGGAGCCAGCCTGGCTCCATAGAGCCCCTGCTGGCCCATGTCCTGCCCTCCTGCCACTTCACTCTGGGCCCTGCTGTCCTGGCCCCAGTGTGCCTGCTCACTGCTGCTCCCCCGCTGCCTACCACTGCCATTTCCCCATTTTCCTGCATGCTGCTGCCCGCCCCCCTTCTTCATCCCACACCATTTCAGTACCATGTGGTTTCTGGCTGCAGTGCCAGACCGCGGCACTCGGAAGGAGCTGGCCTGGCCCCCACAATTCTCAGCTGGTGCTGTGCTGGCTGGGCTGGGCCAGCTCCTGCTGCGTCTGGTGGCCTCTTGTGCAGCTGGGATGTGGTGCTGTGGCAAGAGAAAGGCAGCGGTGGCACATGGGAGGGGGAAGTGGCAGGAGCAGAGGGCCAGAAGCAGCAGGGATATGGAGCCTGGCCTTGGAGGAGCACTGCCAGGGGCTCTGCCTGCCACGAGGTGGTGGTGGTGGGGCTGTGGGCAAACCCTCGCCCTCCACACATGCCACAATGTTTTTCAGCCGTATGCGTGCATGTACCTCCCCACAATATACAAGAGTAAGACTTCATTTTAAGCTATTACACAATCACCTCTATGTACACTACACAAACACAAGTAAATCAGGACACACTATTTTTTTAAAATCATATTAATGTTGTAGTAGATGTTTGGGTTTGTTTTTTTTTTTAGAATATAATTTGGTATATTTTGGTTCCAAGATGACAAACCCCCATGCTGGAAGGAGTATTTTGTTGGGCAAGGGGGAGGGGCTTATGGTGGCAAAGGTTAGGGGGTGGTACTTCCGGTCCTAAGATGATGACCAGGGTGCAGGGCACCTGTCAAGGGGCAGGGCTACCCAAGCAGTCCTCAGCAGCTTGCCAAAATTCAGTAAGCAGCCCTCTGCTTGAAATAATTGCCCACCCTTATTCTAAGTGCATCCCAATGCTCAAAAAAAGGGCAGGGGGAGAACTTCTCTATCTTCCCTGTATTTCTTACTATTTATTTATCTAGTTTTCATTTTCATTTGTCTGTTCTTGCTGTTTATCTTGAGTGAAAAATGTAAGCTTGGACAAAGAAAAGGGTTTTGGGTTTTTTGTATCTCACTTTTCATGTTATGAAATCAGTGATTATTGTTTTGTCTTGGAGTACTTCTTGATCTGTAAACCCATGAAGGTGCTGTGACCTCAGATGTACCCACAAGTTCCTCTGTCCTGGTCAAAGGTTGTTTTTTATTTAATCTTTCTAATAAAAATGAAGGCAAGGATTTAGGGATTTAAAAATCAAGTTGGATATCCTTAAACTGGTCTATGTGGTCAGTGAAGAATTGGAATAAAATACAGTGAATATTATTGTCTGCAGATTTCTGCTGTCAGCCATCAATTTGATAGGTTGCCTAAAGCCTTTACTTCAACTTCCCAATGCATTTCTGCAACACTGATTGATGTGATGCTCTAGCATAGGGGTTGGCAGCCTATGTCCTGTGGGCTGGATCTGGCTTGCGAAGATTGGATCTGTCCTACAGAAGCTCTAGGAATCAAATCAATGCCATGCTGCAACAAGGATGACCCCCCCCCCCCAAATCTAACATTCTGGTGTGCTGTTCCAGCGTTTATCTTTTCCCTCAGTGCTTTGTTAAACCGTTGGCTTCTGCCTCAATCCTGGAGTTATTTATTTTGGTTCCTCCAAGCACCTTGTCTCTACTGTTGCTGGATTTGCAAAAGTGATCTCAAGCCCTATGTGTAAGCAGATATCTGTTTAGCTAGATAGAGGATTTATCTTCCTACAGATGGCTCTTGAAACAGCCCATGAAACTTGGCTATGGCTTTTGTCTCATGCCCTAAAGAGAAATGCAAAATTCCTCTGAACCCTTTTCTTAAGACTCAGATGGTGGGACTCTTGGCCCTGAGAATTGCTGTTCTTGGTGCAAATTGATGCTTCTGCCCTGTTGCCTTTTGCATTGGCAGATTGACTCAGTGCCTTCGCCGTGGTTTTTTCAATGTTCCAGGGTCCCCAGGAGAGGGTAGCATTGTACTTGGCAGTCAAGGAGGGATGGTGTATATATCTTAACATTACCATAGCTACCATATTTCATACACTAAAGCCAAAACTCTTCTGCGAAGGTGCCAGTGTCACTGCCTTTTATGCTGCCTGTATACGCCCTTTTATCAAATTGCTGTCTTGTGATAGACCGTACTCCTACATCAACCGTTCCCTGTGTGGGGCAAAAAGGGGTTAAGAGTTTGAATTTCATAAGACCAGAAATGTATGACAGAATGGATCATTGCACGTCACATTTTTTACTTTCTTCCTCTGTAACGTCTGCTTCTTGCCACCATTGGAAATGGGATACTTGGCTACATGGATGTTTGGTTTGACCCAGTGTCATGGTTCTGATGTTCTTAGCTACTAAAGTTGGGGAAAAAATGTAGTCTCACTAAGATAAGAAACTGAAAATCACTGGAATGAATAAACGCACTTTTATTTTTTCCTGTAAGAACTACGGGAGTAGGTAGTTGTTGAAGCATGTTAATGAGACCATATAAGGAAATTTGCATTGCTTTTGGCTGTCTCATACCAGTTCTGTAGACAGGACTGTCTGCAGTGCTCCTTCTGGCACTGATCTCCATTGTTTTAAAAACAAGCTGTTTGAATAGGAATCTATAACATTTTTAACTAAATTGCAAGGTTTATTTGAATGTTCAGACGAAGACTGTGTTAAGATGGATGTAAGACTAAGTACATTGCAGGAATTTAGATGCAATATCTGTCATGGTTTTTCTCTTTTGAAACTATTGTCCAATTTATGCTATAGATGCAGGGAACTTTACTCTTTCTTGTGCTGACATTTTAATAACTGTGCATTTATAATTAATGCATTAATGTAGCTCATCTCACTGCTACTACATCCTGGCTGTATGGGTACTAGACTGGAAACAGACACCAACTTTGTGCCACCATAAGTATCTATTGTTACAGCACAAGACCAAGCAAGCAGACATTCATGCCCCTTGTTGCACCACAAAAATTGTGGCAGCAACATGGGTAGTGTAAATTCATGCTACTTTTATGTAGTAGATGTCTGTTTGCTTTGGGGTAGGAGAATGCAGCCTGCTTGGAGTCACCTGTTGCCTGCCCTCTCCAGTTATACCCGGCCAAGCGCTCGTGGGGCTTTACATTGCTAGGGTGCACAGGATTGGGCCCCTGAAGCTCCAGGAGAATCTTCCCAGGTTCCCCTGTTTGCAGAGATGTGCCCTGGGAATAGCTTAGTTGGGAATTTCTTGGGCATGCATATCATACTACCATGCCCTGACTTGGGGTGCAGCAGTGGGATACATGTACCAGTGGGATTTCCTGCTAGGAGCTTCCTAAGGTACATCTCTGCAAGTGGAAAAACCCAGGGTTATCCCTTTTCAGAGACATCCCCCAGGTGTTGTCCTACAAGACTGGATAGAAGGTCACTGCTCCCGGGAACAGCAGGGGTCTGACTCTGCAGTACAATGGGTGATGTCTGTGTCACCCAATAAAACAGATTAGCTGTATGGTGGCATATCCCAGTATAGCTGAAATGCTTCATTTGGCCACAACCTAGTTAGCTCTTACAATTTGTCTCCTGCTCTCTGTTGCCATCTCTTTCCTGTCCCCACCCCCTCCATTCCTATAGTTCACACAAAGAGCTCTTAGGTGTTTCTCTATCTTCTCAATCAGCTATGATATTGAATAGGATAGGAATGGTCACCCAAGAGACATAGCTGATCCATTTTCATCATCCTAACCAGGTGCCCTGCTAACTGAAGTCATTACTGAATACAGAACAGTCTTATACTTGTTTTTTTGTAGGCCTGCCTCAGTTCCTAATTCAGTCTCCTTCTCCAAACATCATTCTGCCTTTCTGGACTCAACATTCAATACTATTTTTGAAGGAATTTAGCTATCTGAGTCTGTTCTTATTAAGGGCCCTGACACGCATTACATTTAAGACACTATAAAGGTGTTAATCACATCATATAGAATAACCTGGCCAGACATTAAAGCCAATTTGTGCCTTGATAATATCGCAAACAAACCACAGTGATATTCCACATATAATAGTCTCATAGTTGGTAGGGTTGGAAGGGACCTGAGCAGATCATCAAGTCCAACCCCCTGCCATGGGCAGGAAAGAGTACTGAGGTCAAATGACCCCAGCAAGCTGTACATCTAGCCTCTTCTTAAAGACCCCCCAGGGTAGGAACCAGCACCACTTCTCTTGGAAGTTGGTTCCAGATCCTAGCTGCCCTGACAGTGAAGTAGTGCCTCCTGATATCTAGCCTGAATCTACCCTCTGCCAGCTTGTGACCATTATTTTTTTGTCACACTGGGAGGTGCTCGTGGGAACAGGGACTCTCCCAATGCCTGCTGGTCCCCCATGACTAGTTTGTAAATGGCCACCAGATCCCTGCTCAGCCTTCTCTTTTGGAGGCTGAACAGATTCAGGTCCCTTAGCTTCTCCTCGTAGGGCCTGCCCTGCTGACCCCTGATCATGTGGGTGGCCTCCTCTGGACCCTCTCCATGTTGTCCACGTTCCTCCTGAAGTGCACCCCCCAGAACTGGGCGTTGTACTCCAACTGCAGCCTGACCAGTGTCACACAGAGGGGGAGGATCACCTCCTTGGACCTGCTCATGATGCATCTGTGGGTTCATGCATGACAAGGTAGGGTTGTCATCTGTGAATTTGAACAGGATACTGAGTATGTAGATGTCAGAGTGCCATGGGTATAAAGATTCTTAAGGTAGATAAAAATGGGAGCACCAAGCAGCTTCCTTCCTTTTAAAGCAGTGTGTTCAACCTTTTTTTAATAAGTGTGCCCCTGGTGGCTGGACATGAAGCGGGAGAGGTGGGGGGTGGTGGTAGCCGCATGCAGAGCATCGACTGCATTGGGTGGTTGGTGGTGCTGGTGGCCACCATGTGCAAGCTTCACCACCACCCCCCCGCCAGCATTTGGCCAGCTAGATGGTACCTGTGTGGCCTGCAGAGGGGCAGTGCTGCCCTTGCTTCCCCCCACCTCTGCAGCCCTGCTCCTGGGAGGCAGAGGCATGGGGTAGTGGCACTCTGTCCCTGTCTACCTGTACATACCCCTAGGGCCTTCCCAAGTACTTCTGGTTGACAACCCCTGCTTTAGAGAGAAAACCGGGTGGCTGAGTAACAGGAACAAAGAATACTGAAGAGTTCCACTTAATTGGTTTTGTTTGCTCAACCATATTAAAACTTGAGACACTCCGGTTCTAGAGTCCAGTTGAAAGATAGGGTATTCAGTTGCCCAGGGAGCATAGGAAGCTTTCTTGTGACTGTAGGTAGCTTCTGCATAATGGGATTGTTGGAAAAGAATCTTATCCCTGTGATTAAAGTAAATGATTCAAGAAAATGGATTTAGTATTATGACAAATGTTAGAAATAGTACAAGGAAAATGTGGATATTAGAACAGGGGCGGACCAAGTCCAGCCCATGGCCGGCAGTGGACTCCATTTCCCAGCAGCCTCTGCCAGAATGGCTGGGGCTGGTCTCCATGGAGACCCCAGCCATGCCTGCACTGTGATAGCGCAAGGCTAGGGTTGCCTTGAAGACCAGCCCCAGCCATGCGGGCAGGGCAGGGGGCTACTCTGGGCCTGCTCCAGAGCTGCTGTGATCTTGTGGCAGATCTTGTGGTAGCTTGGGCTGGGGCCAGAGCAGGGGTACACAGGCAGCGTTTCACAGCAATAACCTGGCTCCTTGCAGTGGTGACCCTGGTCCTAAGCTGGGGCAGAGCCGCAATTTACTGCCTGTAAACCCCTGCCCAGAGTGTTCAGGCTGCAGATCATGGCTCTGCCCTGGCACCGAGCTGCCCCCACTGCAAGATCCCAGCAGTTCCATAGCACCCCCCTGCCCTACTACCCAGCCTGGCAGCACAGCTGGGGCTGGTCTCCAAGGCAACCCCAGCCTTGAGCTATCACAGTGCAGGTGTGGCTGGGGTTGCCATGGAGACCAGGCCCAGCCATGTGGGCAGGGGCTGCTGGGAAATGGAGTCCAGCTGCTGGCAAGATCCACCATTTTGCCCACCCCTGTATGAGCGCATCTGTTAAATGACAAATGTTGAATAAAAGCACTCATTAATTGCCAGGGTGTTCCATTAATTGTGGTAGAACTCAGCTAGGTTATGAAGAATTACAGAAATCACTTTATTTTTTTCTATTTGAAACTGAAATAATTCTTTGCCTAAGATGTGTTGAGGATGGGGAAATTGTCTTTTCTCAAGAGAGAAGTGACCCCCGTAAATTTCCAAGTGTCTTTATAAAACTGTATATGAATGTGAAAATATCTCATCTGGCTTCCATTTATATAATTACATCAAGTCCAAATTCATATAAAGACTGGAAGTGGCAGTGCTCAGCATTGCCTTGCCTGACTTGGTACCTGGCTTTTAGAGCTGAATGTCATATCTTGAGTTAAGGCAATCAGGACTTGCAGTAAAGATTATATCTTTTATTAGACCAACAAGACTTTTGCAAAAAAAATCTTTTAATTGCAGGCTTTCAGACACAAACACCTTTCATCAGGCATTGGAAAAAAGATTGTAAAAGTTCTTCTGGGTAGAAATGAAAGTTCATATTTCATAGGATTTCACAGAGAAGTCAATAGATGGCAAACTCCTCTGGGCAGTCAGTTCAGAGCTGTTATGGAGCCTTTCGCCATTACCTTGAAACAAAGGCAGGAGCAGGATCTTGGGTTTTAGGTGGTCACAGTTGCCTCTTGCTTGGGAAAATATGAGCACCTGAGGCCGCTGGCAGACATTTAGTTGTACAGTTGGGTTCTAAAGAATTTGTCCCAAATCCCCAGGATCTCATATCCTGCTATGCTAGATGTGATCAATGTGGCAGCATTTTGGAGCATTTGCAGGAGTAAAATTCTAGATGCCTAAAGATTTTTACTGATGGAAGCATAGGTGTCTTTGACCTTTCAGATGCCTAAAGAGGGATTTCTGTGGAAGTTAGAAAAGGCCAGAATAAAAAAAAACCCGCCTTGTATTTGTAGTAGAAGGTGAAGTTCCTTCGATCCTGTGGGAGTGCTTTCCTCAGTCTTAAGTGAACCCCTGAAAAAATTGTTTTGTATGTTGGGAAGCTTCATGCTTACTGTGTCTGAAGGGTAAAGTTGCTTACCCTGGTCTCAGACCTCTCCTCTGCATTTTATTGTGGCTTTCTGTAGAATATTAGGTCAACTTCAAGGGAAGTTCGTATTGATGGTTTTGGTCCAGGGTATTTAAAAGAGGTTAAAGCATGAATATTGGTCAACAACTCTGCTTTTCTAATACAGTGGAACTCTATGTTAAGAGTTAATTTTGTCTGTGCAGGAGACAAATTTATTGATATCCAAAACTGTGGAATTAATTTCTCCAGAAACCAAGGACCATGACAGATGTCATCATCTGCTGTCAAGTGCATGACATATGTGCATGTACAGCAAGCAAATAAAAAGACATGCTACTGTATGTGTTTCTTCCCCGGGGGGAGAATAAGAGAACCATCTCTCACACGTCCGTTGTTCACATCATTGAATGGATTCTTGGAAGGTGCTTACTTAAAAAGGTGATGAGCATTATATAATGACCTATGTGGAGCATGACTAGAGACAGAATTGATCCTTGTGGGAATCGATAAGTGAGAAAGGAGGTCTTAGTGATAGGAAACTGCTCTTCCACCACTATTAAGGTATGTTATTTACCTTAATAGTGGTGGAAGAGCAGTTTCCTACCTAACAGGAAGGACTTGTTATTTTGCCTTTCCCCAGGAGGTCTGCCATATTTTTCAAGGAAGACAAAATTATATCCTGCCTAAATGCTGCAGAGGGGTCTAGGAGAATAGAAGGTGGGAAGATACCTATGCTTAGTGACAGCATGAGATGTCCATTAATGTAACAAAAGTGGCTTTCATTACATGTCTTGGTTTCAATCCAGATTGCTTTGGGTCTAGGTAGACATTCGCTTCATCTAGTTCAGTTTTCATTTGGTTTTTGACTGGCTCAGTAACAGAATGGTTTTCAAAACAGGTGGTAATTTTAGCTATGACAGATGTATCCAGTCTGGGATTTTTCAGTATTTGGTTATTCTACTGCATGGTTCAGGAAGAAAATTCTTTCTTTGGATGTGATGGTTTAGTTAATTCAGTCATGAGTAGCAGCAGTTGCTTTTGCTTTTCTTACCATCCCAGAAAGGCAGAAGTAGTATCAGCTAGCATCCAGAATTTTTTGAGTGAATGTACTAAACTGCAGGTATACTTCATCAGTGGGCCAGAGATATTATGGCTAGTGACCTAGATACAGGACTTAAGATGCCATCGAGGCTATGGACAAACAAAACAGTTATACCATTTAAGAAGCACGGTGGGGGAAAGAATTACTGCTAGCAAGCACATGTCAGCTGCTACACATTTTTTAGTGTGTGGCTTGTTTGGTTTTTTTTTCCCCCCTTCAGGCCCCATCTTGCAGTGAATTAAATAATTTAAGGACATATAGTTGATTTTAATTGTAAATTTTTACAGTTTAGCTTCCAATTACTATGGGATAGATTGGGCAGAGAAAACAATTGTAGCTGATTCAGCTAAGTTCCTGCAACTTTTCAGGAACTGAAATTATTGGGAAACTAGACTGGGAAGGAGACGCGCACCTTACAAGTTGTCCTTATTGGAGGATACCAATACATGCTGGTACTTTGCAGCTCTTATGGCTACAGAATCATATAGACCTACAAGTATAGCAGAATTACACTAAATGTAACCCTACTTCATTCAGAGTCAAAGGATGATTTAACTAATTTGTTTTGATTTGTCTTTGTGCATATGTAGCAGCACTGGGCAACCAAGCAAAGATAGAAGTTATAAGTGCTTCTACATCTGTGATTCTCAACCAGGGTGCTGGGGCACCATGGGGTGCTGTGAGATCTTTTGAAGGGTGCTGCAACGTGTGAGGAGATAAGCGGGTGCTAAGAGAGAAATGCAGTTTTAGGCTTAGGCTTATTCCTGCCTTGTTACTGTTCTGTCTCCACTGTCCTACCCCTCTGCAAGGAGGTAAGCACTGTAATAAATACATTAGTTCTTGAAATGGGGGAAAAGTTATGGAGGGTTGTCTCAAGTCAAACAAGGGATGCCTTGAGTCCAAAAAACTTGAAAACCTTTTTGTGTTCTATACAGATACTAGAAGTCTAAATAAGATGGATTAATCAGAATGCCTGGTATTGAATGGTGACTCTGACATAACAGGCATCTCAGATTTCATAGATTCACAGATATTAGGGGCTGGAAGGGACCTTAAAAGATCACTGAGTCCAGCTCCCCTGCACTTGGACAGGAAGGACTGCTGAGGTCTGCCCAGCAAGGTGGGTGTCAAGACACTCTGGTAGAAAAATGATACTGTTATGCAGGGTTACAAATTGTATATGGGAGTGACAGTAGAACATGGAGGTGGCGGAATGGCACTTTAAGGATAGCGTGAACAGTAACACTGAAAATCTTATCTAAAAGAGAAACTATCATAGAATCTCTCTAGATAGAAATTTCATACTTGAAAAGAAGAAACATAGCAATAGGATTGTACTACTGACCACCTGATCAGGAAGGCAAATATGATTGTGAAATGCTGAGGAAGACTAGAAAAGCTACAATAGTGAGACAGACAGTTATGGAAAACTTCAGCTATCCTCTCATAGACTGGATAAACAAACACCTCAGAGTGATACAGAGATAAAATTTCTGGATGTAATAAATGATTGCTTTCTAGAAGAACTTGTGTTGGAAACTACAAGAGGAAAAACAATTCTAGGCTTAATCCTGAGTAACACACAAGACCTGACTCAAGATGTATATGTAGGTGAGGCGCTCTGTAACAGCAGCCATAACATTCAGCATCTTAGCAGGAGAGAATAAGCTGAAAAAACAACCACCATGTAAATATACAACTTCGAGAAGGGAAATTACACAAAAATGAAGAAGGTAGAAGTTAAAGGACCAGTCAGAAACATAAGACCTTCAGGCAGCCTGGAAGCTGTTGGTTTAAAAAAAAAAAAAAAAAAGTTAGAGGCTCAGGAAAAGTATATGCTACAAGTCAAAAAGGGTACCAAACAGTACAGTACAAAACCTACAGTGTTAAGGATGTTATCAAAGACAAAAAGGGTATTCTGGAAATGGAAGGTATCCCCAAATGAAGAGACGAAAGTATACTTTTCACAAACCCTGGCAAGTCAAGTAAGGCCACAAAAGAAGTCTAGGAGTGTCTTGCTAAAGATGCTGAAGCTAATAGTAAAAACTTTTTAAATATACCAGAAGCAGAAAGCCAGCAGGAGAATTGGTGGGAATATTAGATAGCTACGGTATAAAAGGTGTACTTCAGGATTATAGGGCTATCGCAGAGAAGTTAAATGAATTCATTGCATGAGTGTTTTACTGCAGAAGATACTGGAGGAATTTCCACACGAGATCAGTTATTCCTAGCTGGTAGGCCTCAGGAGTTGCATCATGTTACAGTGAAAGTAGAGGATGTTTTGGATCAAATTTGATAAACAAGAAGTTGCTGGGACTGGCAGTATTCACCTGAGAGTTCTGATGGAATTCTGATATAAAATTGCAAAGTTGTTGGTGATACTATATAAGCTATCTTTACAAATGGTCTCTATGCTGGAGGACTGGTGGATTGCCAACGTAACACTCATCTTCAAAAAGGATTCCAGAGGTTATCCTGGGTCATGCAGACTCACTTCCATGGCCTTGACAAGTTGGTAGAATCTATAAGAATAAAATGGGCAGTCATGTGGACAGATATGAAATACTGGGGAAGAGTTAGCATGGTTTTCATAAAGGGAAACCCCCCCTCTCCATTCTTCTAGAGTTCTTTGGACGTGTTAATAAACAAGTGGACAGTGGGGATTCTCATAATGTTTAGATTCTCAAAAAGCTTTGGACAAAGGCTTTAAAAAAAACAGAATTGCCATGGGATTGGAGGGAAAGTTCATTTGTCGATAAAGAAGTGGAGATCTGTGGTGGTTTGTTCAATGCTTTCATCAATGACTTGTAAATAGGAGTGCACAGTGAAATCTCCCGAATTTGCAGGTAGTACTAAGTTATTCTGGGTAGTCAGATCCCAAACTGACAGACAGGAGTTACAGAAGGATCTCTGGGCCTTGATGCAGATTAATTTTAGGTGAATTGTGGATTAATCCCTGGATTGTCTACACATTAACACAAGAAACTAGTTTTAATCACTCTTTGTGTGACTTAGTTATGCAACTCCAGGCTGGGTTCATGTTTGATCTGTGTTACCCAGCTTGTGTAACACTCTCCTCTTCCCCTCCCCTCCCTAGATTGGGCTACCAGCTGCCACCTCTGTCCCCTAACAATACAGTTCAGTCTACTATCCCCTTGGGTCCCATCCTGGCCTACTTGTGGCTGCTAGTGCTGACTTAGGAGAGCAGGCAAGAAAGGGAAACCCACCTGCCTAGCCCCTGCCTCTACTGCTGCTGTCAGGGCTGCACCCAGCTCAGAGGAGAGCAGCAGCCTGGTGGTGGCAGAATGGGCATTGGGAACCAGGCGGATAGGTCGATTCTTCTTTGTTTGCACCAGCAGCCAGGGGGAAGTTGGGGTGGGGGGAAGCCCACAGGAGCAGGGGGGAAGCCATTAGCCCAGATTAGCTCATTGCCCCCCTGAATCAGGCCTGCCACCCACCCACATTGGCCCTGCTATCTGGCTACCCCACCACCACCCCTGATCTCTGCTTCCCCTGTCCTGGCTTATCCTGGGGAGCAGGATCCTGGGGAACTTGGTGGCCTGGCCACTGTCACTTTCTGCAGTGAGCAGGCAGGTGAAAGAAGCTGGGGCACATGAGAGGGGGGGCATAAGTGAGCCCCAGGTGTGGGTCAGGGACTACAGGGAGCCACAGGGGGGAAAGCCCAAAAAGGGAGTGGGGGGGATTCTTATCTTTCAGACCTCAAGGCCCCTGCTGGCTTGAACATGTGACTGCTCCAGACTTGAGCTAGCACTAACACTGATCAACACTCAAGCAGCTCAAAGTGCAATGTGTAACCTGGCCTTCACAGAGATCTCACAAAGCTACAGTGGGCAAAAATAATGGCAGATGAATTTCAGTGTTGACAAATGTAAGGTAACGCACATGGGGAAAATAAGCTCACCTAGACATATCATAGCTCAGAACCCAGCACTGTATTCGGGAAAGAGACTGTGAAGTTGTTGTAGACAGTTTTGTGAAAATATCAGCCCAATGTGTAGTAGCAAACAAAAAAACTAGTAAAATGTTGGCCATAAATAAGAATGCAATTGAAAATGTGAGGGAAAATATTATCATGCCATTATACAAATCCATGGTTCACCCACATCTTTAATACTGTGTATAGTTCTGGTTTCTGCATCTCAAAAAGGATGTGGAATTGGAAGAGCTGCAGAGAAGGGCAACCAAGCTGATCAGGGGTGTGGAGCAGCTGCCATACCAGGAGAGACTAGAAAGGCTAGGACTTAAGTTTTGAAAGGAAAAGGATGATAGGTGGCAGGGGGGTATAATTAGAAGTCTATAAAACCATGAAGAGCATAGACAAAGTGAATAGGGAATTATTATTTGCTAATCCCAGAATACTAGTATTAGGGGGCACCCACCAAAATTAACAGGAGACCGGCTTAAACCTGAAAATAGTTTTTCATGCAGCACACAGTTAGCTTATGAAGCTTGTTACCCCAGGAGGTTGTAGAGGCAGATAGTCATTGTTTTTGTCGTGCTCCATTATTGCCCCCCTCATCACCTGTCCCACCACTGCCTCCAGTACTTGGGAAACTAATATAAAATGATCCCGCAATAATAAGATTCCATACATGGACAGTTATAATAAGTTTATACATTTTTCCATGTATAGAATCTAATTATTGGGGGCTTGTCTTAAACTCAGGGTTGTCTTGTATTTGGGTAAATATGGTATGTCATTATACTTTCATTAGAAGGCTGTTCCATTTTAAGAGCTGTGGATGGAAATAGTTGTGAGTTACAAGTTGAAACTAATGCCCCAACTTCAATATAGTTGGATTATTTCAGAATTGTTAGATGTGGCCATTACGATCTAGTAGGGATTATGGAGACCTGGTGGGACTCCTCACACCATTGGAGGACTACGCTCTGCATCAAAGGGACGGAGTAGGAAAAAAAGGTGGATGTGTAGCTCTCTATGTGAATGAGCAGTACATCTACTTGGAGACAGACATCAGCTCCAAAGAAGAACAGCTTGAAAGCCTCAGGGTCAAGCTACAGGGGGGGTGGGGGGCATGGCGAGAGAGATCTAACTGTAGGTGTATACAAAAGACCACCAAACCAGGGCGAGGATCTTGATCTAGAGTTCTCCCGAGAACTAACAAGGGCTGCATGGGCACAGGATACGGGGGGCGTTGATATGTGCCCTCATGTCCCTTCCCTTCCCCCTCCCGTTGCACCATGTACCAGTTGTACACGGTGTTGACCACTGTAAAGACAAAACCTATGTTGAAACATTGAAATGGTGTTAATTTATAAATGTAAGTGATGTTCGTCGCAACTTGGAGAAGTCGTAAGTCGAGGACTGGCTGTACTTTGCTTTGGTCTTTCACCAAGCCAAGAGGAAAATCATGTCAGCTGGGGTCCAGAATGAGCAGGGTTCAAATGACCACCTTCCTATTATTGCTGTAGAACCGGTGTGTGATCAGTTAAAGAAAATTGACGTAAGTCAGCAGGACTGGATGAACTTCACCCGAGAGTGGTGAAGGAACTGGCCAAAGTCATCATGGAACCCCTAGCGAATCTTTTCCAAAACTCATGATGCTCCGGAGAGGTCCCCAACGACTGGAAGAAGGCCAATGGTTGTGCTCATCTTCAAGAAAGGGAAGAGGGGGGACTTCGGTAATTATAGGCCAGTTAGCCTAACTTGTATTCCAGGGAAAATTCTGGAAAAATTAGTTAAGGAGTGTATGTGTGATAAACTTGCAGAAGCTAGGATTCTGAACAACAGCCAGCATGGCTTCGTTGCAGGCACATCTTGTCTTACCAGCTTCATCTCCTTTTATGATCAGGTGACTTACCACCTGGATAAAAGAGAGGAAGTTGACATTATATACCTCAGCTTTCAAAAAGCTTTTGATCTGGCCTTCTACAATGTTCTTGTAAGAAAATTGGAAGACTGAGCTTAATTGCAAGACAGTCAAGTGGGTAGGAGGCTGATTGCAGGGTAGGACCCAGAGAGCTATAATAAATGGATCTGTCTCATCGTAGCAAGAAGTGGTCAGTGGTGTCCCTCAGGGGTCGGTGCACGGTCCAGCGCTATTCAACATCTTCGTCAGTGATTTGGATGTAGGGGTGAGGAGCTCAGTGGCCAAGTTTGCAGACGACACCAAATTATGGGGAAGGATGGTCACGCTTGAAGATAGGCTGCGTTATAGACAGGCTTGCCACTTGGGCAGACTGGAACCAGTTGAAGTTTAATGTCAAGAAATGTAAAGTGCTTTACCTGGGGGATGAACATTCCCCTGCACACCTATAGGATTGGCAATGCTGACTTGACCAGTACTATGAATGAAAGGGACCTGGGGGTAATAATTGACCACAGTATGAATGTGGGCCAGCAGTGTGACACTGTAGCCAGCAAGGCTAACAATACTCTGGCATGCATCAATCAGTGCATCTCCAACAAAACCAAAGAAGTGATTCTCCTACTGTACTTAGTATTGGTGAGACTGTAGCTGGAGTACTGCATCCAGTTCTGGGCACCACACTTCAGCGAGGACATGGTAAAGCTTGAGAGAGTCCAGAGAAGGGCCACCCATATGATCAGACTCTTCAGCCTGAAAAAAAGAAGGTTGAGCAGTAGCAGCTTACCACTACATCAGAGGCATACATCAAGGGCTCAGTGAACAACTGTTCACCAGGACACCCTTGAGGAAAGCTAGGAGTAATGGTCATAAACTCTGGGAAGACCGTTTCAGGCTCAACATTAGGAAAAACTACTTCACAACTAGGGAGTCTGGACTGTGGAATAAGCTCCTTCTAGTGGTGGTGCAGTCGCCTACCCTGAAAATCTTCAAGAGGAGACTGACGGTCACCTTGCTTGGGTCACATGACCCAAGTTGTCTTTCCTGCTTGGTGCAGGGGGCTGGACCTAATAATCTTCTGAGGTCCCTTCCAGCCTTACAATCTATGAACATATATATAATAATATTCTTAAATTTATTTTTAGGAACAGGAGTGAAAGGCATCTGCCAGGCATTGAATCCAGCTGCCTTTTTCACAGGCAACCAGTTGTCAAAAAGAGCCCACAAGAACATCCACTGTGGCCTTTTTTTGTATATTACAGCCCCAAAGCACCAAAAAAACCACCTGCAATATAGCACAGTCCATTCATAGCATCTGATGATGTAGGCTGTTGCCTATGAAAGCTTACGCCTCTCTGAAACGGTTACATTAAGGGGCCACCCTACTGTGCCTGACTTCAGACTAGCAAGCCTAACTAACTACCTTTCTACTGTTTGATGTTTCTTCCAAGTGTACCATGCACTGAGCTAGAGGAAGGCCAAGAAAGTCTAATGACCAGGGATCCTGGTTTTTCCTGATTAAAAAAAATAGCAAATTCTCTGCTAAAAAACCCCAAATCCATTTAAAATTAAAGTCCCCCCCCCAGCCCTGCTGGTGCCCCTCATTACCTGACCACAGTTCCCACAGCCTTGCTAGTGCCCCTTACCACCCCCCCCCCCCCCCGCCTCTGCTTTACCAGCCCTGCTGCAGGGCCACCCAGCTGCCAGGGCTACAGACCAGGGTCCACAGCCCCATGCCCCTGCTCCTCCCTGCTGCAATCTTGGGCGGGGTGGCTCCATGCTGTTGCGTGTACTCCCAGGGGGTAGGGAGGACCCGGGCCCCACAGATCTGTACATGGGGCAGGTGCAGGCTGCAGGCTCAAGCTCTTGCCCTGTTCCCTCCCTTCAGGCCTCCCTAGCCTTAATGTCTGTCCCTGGCCTTATCAGTCTTCCTGGCTGCTGAAGTTAGATCAGATCTTCACAGTGCATTGTACCTTGTTGCTCTCACAGCTGATCAGTTAGTACAAATTAAATCCATATACCAATTTTTCCTTGCCATGAAATATAAAAGGCTATAACCTAAGTCTTGTCACAGTGATATTAACTTGACCTCTTCTCATACAGTTTTTCATCAGTAGATCTCAACATACTTTAAAAAGAAAGCAACGATCATTACCTACCTGTGTGGCCCCACTGTCTCCAGCTGTGGTGGGTTGCACCTGCTGTGGGAAATGGAAAACCCGGATCCCTGCTAATGACTCATGCCAGTCTAGCTTGAGGAAAAAAATCATTCCTGGCCCCAAATCTAGGGATTGTTTTGATCCTGGGAGTGCATGATCCACACTTATTAGCCAGACACCTTGAGAAGTTTCTCAGTCCCATTAGCCAATTTCTGTTTTTTAAAAAAAAGGCCAAAAACCCTCCTCAGAAGGCAAATAACTTACTGGGGAGGAAGGCTCAGGGGGATATTTCCTGACTCCTATAAGTAACCAGCAAAAACCCTGAAATGTTGGGTTAGTAAACCTGTCCCACCTAGGAAAGTAAAGTATATAGAATTCAGATTTAATTTCACTCTCCCTTTTGGGTTGATGATTTTTTTTTTCTTTTGAGATCTCAGCTGTTCTGTAGAATTAAAGTCACTTCCCTTCACTATGCCTCAGTTTCACCATCTGTAAAAGATAGGTAATGATCAGTGCTTTCTTTTTAAAGTATATTGAGATTTACTGATGAAAAACTGTATGAGAAAAGGTCAAGTTAATATCAGTGTAACAAGGCCTAGGAATATATCTTTTTATATTTCATGGCAAGGGAAAATTGGCATATGAGTTAAATCTGTACTAACTCTGATCAGCTGTGAAAGCAACCAAGGTACAATCCATTGTGAAGATCTGATCTAACTTCAGCAGTCAGGAAAAATGATTAAGGCTAGAGACAGACATTTCACATAAACCAGTTTAAGTGATCAGAAACTGATTTAAACCTGTAACAGAACAGACATTTAGTGCACATAAACCTGTTGAAAATGCATTCAACCAGGTTTATCTTAAACTGGTTTCAGCCAGTCTCAGACTTCACTGATTTGAGTCAAACCAGTTTATGCAATGTCTGTCCCAGATCCCTTCCTGGTTTAATTTAAACTATAGTCGCCCAGCATCTCAGATGCTTTGCAGCCCTGGGTGGAGCTGTTTGCTGAAGCAGAACAGGTTGGCCCAGCTCTTCTTCCTAGCCAGAGCACTATTGCTGCTCTGGCTGGCTGAGGGAGTGCAGCAGCTGCCAGGCTTCCCCCTGCTTTACAATGCCTCCCCACTGGCTGCTCAAGCAGGGATCCCCCCTCCTGCCCCTCTCTCATGGCAGGAACCCCAGCACAGAGACCCAGCATCTGGCCATGCCTCCACCCCCATGCTAGCTAATGCTGAGAGGTGTGTGTGTGGGCCTCCACACTGGAACAAAGGGCAGACAGCTAGTGGCTTGCAAGTGCAAATGCACCCTGCAAATGAGAAGAGCTTGAAACTAATGAGAGAGATGTTTTCTTTTGTAGGGCTTGATTGTCCGATAAACTTTGTTCTGGCAAACAACCTGCTGACTTCTGGCTGCCATCTGTCAGTCTTCAAGAAGGAACAGAGAAAGGTGTTAGAAATGACCTGGTTTGCAGACAGTCTGAAGAAGCAGATGGAGATTGAAAAGCTCAGTATCAAGAGATGCAGGGTCTGGCAACACTCCTCCCCCCTTGAGCAGCCAGTGTGGAAAAGCCTGAGACAGTGCAAGCAGGGTTGGGGTTTACATCCCTCCCTAATCAGAGTGTCCTGCCTGGGCCTGGCCATGCCCCCCTCGGCTCACCATTGTGGAAAGGAAGGGAGGGCTGCTCTATCCACCTCCAAATCAGTTCAAGCTTTGCATGTTAAACTAGCCTACAGAGATTGAATCCATTCAGGCTTAGGCTTTTTGAATGTCTGTCTCTAGGCTATGTAACACAGAAGGCTGCAATCTGAATAAGTGAGGAGTGCTGTTGGGGTTGGAGGTCAAGATGACTTGCAGTATTCTGAGTTTGAGGACAGAAAAGTAAGACAACTTATGCTATGGAGAATAAAATGATATTTGTTTTTCCTTCCAAATTCATTCCTGATTACATACTCCTAGCAGAAATACTGAGATAATGTCATCCTGCTGTATTAATGAACTCGGATACTTTGAGTTGTTAAATTTGGGAAGAAATAGCATAAGACTCCTCAGTCAAACTAGAAACTGTCATGTCCTACCAGGAAATGGTCAGAGAGATTCTAGAAGGATAAGATTTTCTTTGGTTTTCATGTTATGGATTTGAAAAGTATATTCAGATGAGGCATGTTATGGAATAAAATGTGGGTTTTGTTTTTTGTTATTCTTGGGGTTTGGGGTTTTGTTTTACTCTCAGATGCATGGGATGTGTGTAAAGACTAAGAAAGAGGCAGGAGGTGGCCCAGGTGAGGGTGATAAATATTTTTCCAATTAAACAACATTATAAATTGTTCAGATGGACAAAAATTTACTCTAGTCTCCAAATATAGACAACAAAAGTTCATTTGAAAACAGAAATCTTTCCTCTCACACGATATTGCAGTAGAGACGATCCATTTGCTGACCATTCAGTTTCATGTCCAGTGGAGAAATAGTATTGTTTGTAAAGATTTTTAAGGCCAAAAACTTAGGTGACTTGCTTAGTCATATGATGTAACAGATTTTGTTTAAAGTGTTTTAAATATTTGTTCTTCCGTGTGTGCTTATCAGTCTTTCTTACACTACTTCTGTTTCACGCTTTCTAAATCTGTCCATCATGGTTCTAACGGGGTTGGGTTCATTCTCCAGGTCTTTCATGGTTTTATTTTTCACGCAGCAGCAGCAATCAAGCAGCTCATAGAGAAAAGCCAAAGCCACCAGTGAAACTACAGTAAAAATAAATATAATCAGAATAACAAAGCAGGCAGTGTTCCAGTTATCATGGAAAGGATAAATCTTTTGCACTTGGAAACCAAGACATTCATAGATGTATGTAGTCTCATTCCAGTGACTGGTGTTGAAGGTTGCCATCGTTAGGGAATCCTCTTAGTGGTTTCACTGCCACAGATCTGTAGGCTGAAACAAATGGAGAAACAAAGCTGAAGAGGACATGTTAGGTTCTGAAAATGGTAAATGAATCATGAAAAATCAAGTTTGTAACCGTGGCTATATTCTCAAGTTGGAGAAGTCATTTCAGGCTGAAAGTAATTTTCCCTACTTTCAGGTGCAGAAGTAATATTTTTTGAACTGCAGGGCTGTGTAAATACATACTCTTTGAAATGAAGCTGCATGAATATAGTTATTTATTTTGCTTTCACTCAAACATTTATTGGAACAAAATGCATAGCTAGTTGATTTATTTTTTAAATTGTATTAGAAGGCTGATATATTGTGGTGTTTATCATTGTATGCTCTTGTTGCATTAAACAACAGATTTATAAAGATTATTCTCATCAGATCACAAAAGGCTTTTCAGAAACTTACTGTTTTTTATTTTTTGATATTTAATTATTGAATACTTTGTAATGCTGTTTTGTTCATCTAACCTTTTCTTGGAAATAATGGATCTGTGAGCTATTGCCAGGTGTGAGCAGCTGAACAATGTGAGTGATTAGCATTTGCCATTCTTGTAATATCCCCTGGATTTACAAGGTCTTTTTTGCCAACCCTGGGAGAAAATGCATTGCTTATATGTATTTAGAAGTTATATTTGCCTTCCTAAAGCAGAGCTGAACTTTCATTTGTTTTTCTGAATTATGATGTAATGTTCTCATCTCATGTATTAAAAAACACTTTATTAACAGAAACTTCTTTGCATACAAATCAGTTAAAGCACAAATGCCAGTTCTTCTTATGTGTTAACAGCACCCCCACTGTTCTCAAAAGAAGCTGCAAGGCAGTGATCACTTCATTCAGATACCAAAATGCTTGATCTGCATTTAGATTAATCTAAGCCCAGCTTTGGTGTTGAGCGCTTTGAAAATCTGGCACAAAATTCATTATTTTTGAGAAAAGAATAACAACTTCTAATATATAGGTTAGAACAGTGATCAGCAATGTTTCCCAGCAGCAGGCTGTAATGGCCCAGTTCAGGTAGCTCAGGTTTGAGATGTCATAGTCATAGAGAAGGTTATCTGTCACAGAGGTTTTTATAATATCATAGTTATAGAGAAGTAAGGCTAAAAGTATTGGTGTTAGGGTCTGGCTGCTGCCCAGTTACAACATAGTCCAGGAAAGCTCCCACCCACTTGACTGTGATATGGCACAGTACAGCATAGCATAGCACAGGTGAAGCCCCCTTACTGCCAAACACTGCTGAAGCCCTAGCTCCATGGACCAGATTCAGTCTGTGTGTTGTAGGTTTCTGACCTCTGGCCTACAACACTGGTATACCACCAGAGCTATATCTAACATCAGTAATGCCAACTCTCTCAAAATGATCACGAGAGCTACAATTTCTAAGTAAAATTAAGTCTGACTCATGATCTCACAGTAGAACTCTCAGATTTCTAGATTTTTTTTTTTTTCTTCTGGTGCATGTAGAACAGCACCCAGCAGGTAAGTCTGTGGAGGGGAAGGGGTGGGGGGGCAGATGGAGGCCCCCATGGTGAGGGAAGGTGTGGGATGGGCTGGGGTGATTGGGGACCCGGGGCCAGGGCCAGTCATGTGACAGCTGCGGGTGGCTTGTCCAGAGGCACAAGTTTGGGGGGAGTGGGTGCATGGCTCCCCTGCACTACACATACCCCCATCAGAGAAAAGGGGGACATGGCCCCCAGGTTTGTGCATGGGTCAGGGGTGGGCTGCCTGCTGTGGGCTGGGGCTCTGCACCCTGCTGCCTTTGCCCTGGCAGCTGCATGATGCCATGCTGAGACCACCTGTGCCCCACGCAGACATCTGGCGACACATACCCCCCCATGCCTCTCCTTCAAGTGTGAACAGTGGCAGGGAGGTGCACCCTTCCTCTCCACCTCTGGACAAGCTGCCTGTGGCACTGTCGCACAACCTGTCCCTGCCCCTTCCCCACTCCTTCCCTCACCGTGGGGCCCTCAGTCTGCCTTTCCCCTTGCCTCTTCCTTTCCCCACTTGCTGGGCGCTCTCTTGTGTGTCTGTCTGGAAAGTGCTAAATGCACAGCAGTCCAGCAGATGTCATTCCAGTCGTAACAACAGGTGCGAATTTAACTTATTTTTTTTTACTAAAGCATGATCAGTTGTAGTAATATAGTTTTTGTATGAATCTCTGACCTATTAGAAGTTAAATAAATGATGAATGGGATTTATAAACCAACAGTCAGTACATTTGTATTGGTTTATACTGCAAAAACAGCATCTCATGATTTACATACTAAATGTATTGTTTTTTTTGTTTTTTTTTAACAGTCTGTTTCTTGATTTTTGACATGGTGGGTCTGGCAATACTGCAATATCCTGATTTATTTTCAGCCTTTTTCATACAATTTTACTGGGGACAATGCCTTTTTAGTTTGATATTCACATTTGTTCCTAGCATATTAACAGCGGGGTTATACAATGGTGTATCTTACATTGGGAATCAGGATTGGAGAGATGTGCAGCTCTTCTGAGATTGTAAGAAGCTATTACAGCTCCTTGCCATTTGCTAATGGGAGAGCAAGCAACAGTTTGTTTGAATTTAGCAAAAGACTATCCTGGGATAGAAGTGGACAGGTCACGCTTAAGTTGGCATAACTGATGCCAGTAGAGTATTACCCAAGGATTTTTAAGAGGGAGTTCTCCACTGGGCTGGGAAAAGTTACCCCAGTGACAGAGGTTTATAGCATCTGTCTGCTGCTTTTTACCTTGGCATAGTGTTCATCCAAAGATTTTTTTTTCTGCCCTCACACTAATACAATTTTACATGAAAAACAGGCAGAGATTTTAGGGCAACACATTGGAAACTAGTAATTTTTAAAGCAATTATACTTTTTAATCCACACTTATCCCTGAATGTGTTTGCTATATTTTATGGTTTAACAATCACTGTTGTTCTGTTTTCTTCTATTTTTAAGGAAAGGATTTTAAGAAGTATTTAGCATGGATTTTATTTTGTTCCCGTTTATTTAGAGGCAGATTTAAATACCCAGACTTTTGGTACTGAGCCTAAAGCAACTTTGTATTGTAGAACTAGCTGCAGAGTTTAAATGAAAATAGAAAAGGTGACCCTGCATCTTGCTTCCCTAGTAGGGGGTGGGAGGATTTACCAGTTTTAAGACTTGTAATAGTAGAATGGGAGATGCCTCAGTTTGAGAGAGATTTGTGAGATGGGGCTGAGAGGGAGAAAGACAAGAGCAGTTTTCTTCTGCTGTGTCATCCTTCTTCTTAAAATGTGAATGATAAATGTGTTTTTGTTTAGGTTTCTCAGTGCAGCAAGATTGAGGCTTCAGTAAATATCTTTAAAGTTGAATTTAAATAGTTTTCCAAATACCTTTCAGCTATTTATAAGCTTCAGTCAAAAATGAGCATAGCCTTGCAATGAACAAATACCTTTATAAGTGGCGCAAAATGTTCTGGTAGGTGGACTGTAAAATGAAACAAAAAACCCTGAATCCTGAATTAAGCGTCCTCTTAATGCAAGAATCAGTAATGTTGATGACCACAAGAATGAGTGTCATGCATTTTCTCTTGCTCTCGCTTTTCTGAAAGGCTTCAATAGCAAGGTCTGATACCTTCCAAATTCTTCCACTTCCTTGTTTGGGAAAGTCGCGTTTAAATTTGGGCACTTCACCTTGCAACAAAATGTGCACCAGTTTGTGTTGTGCTTGGCCATTCAGTGGGCCCTCTGCAAGACAGAAGACAGACAGATGGTCCTACATGTGTAATCCCATGAGGGGCATGGAGGAAGGGGATTTCCATCTCTGGCAACATAGTGTTTTTTGTCACTGTGGGTGTTTGTTGCTCAGGCTCTGGAGTGCCACATCCCTTTGTACTTTCGCCATTTGATTCTGTATCTTTTTTTTTATCATTATATTTGTATAATAAAGATTTTAAAAGTCAAAATTGAAAAAGAGGAAGAAAAAAAGAAAGTTTCTAACATTTTTCCCCCAACTGTGAATTTCCTATCTCCAGAATATATTAAAATGTTAACCTTAATATAATAATATTGTAGATTATTATTATTTTTATGGAGTAAGAGTGACTCCATGTTAAGATCACTGTAGTCTTTCTGTTTAAAGCATGTGTTCCAAAATTAATTTGGATGGAGAATTAGTTGCCAGGATTTTTTAAAGTGTCTTGTAGTACTACCTTTCTCATTACAAGAAGTAGCCTAGAATTTTAACTTAGTTTCCAGGTTTTTCAGCATATGAACTTGTATAGTTGAATTTTTATCATATATTCTTGCATATAACACATTGTAACATATATATGTACCTTGTTTTTTCAAAGGTAGAATGAAGGGGGAAAAGGGTTTTCCAGGGTTATAGCTACACAGACCAAGGACAGAGTCTTATCTTCTGCTACAATAGTCTCGTTTCCTCCTTAGGCAGTTAAACAGTAGCAGTTAACAGACAGCAAAATAGCCCTACAAGGGTTAGTTTTATTAGTGGAACATCAAGACCATTACAAGGGAGAGATGGTCTTAACACCTGTGGAGTGGAGAACAATGAGCCAATAAATCAATTGACTCCCTTAGCTGCCTTAATCTTAGTGCCACAGCTGCTGCGCTGTGGAGTAGGAATGAAAACAGAGTGCTTTTACCCCAGACAATATCAGCCTCCTTGTTTAATACACCCCGCAATTGAGGGGAGAGGGGAGGCTGTTTTTGGAGGAAAAGATGCATGTTTGGTGTGAAAAAATACAGCATATTGTTAAAGCAGGACAAGGAGACTAGGTAGTATTATCTATCATGTAACTGTAACTGGATGTTAACAACATGTTTGGGGTGTGGATAACAGAATAATGCAGAAAGTAGATAAAATAATTTTAAATGAGATTGGTACAATTTGGTTGTAAGCATCCTTTCCTAAAATGTAGTGTATTGGAGCAGAAGAAACCAGAATAGCCTGTTGTGGGGGACCATATCACAAGGTAGAAAAGTTTTTGAATGGGGTATGTGTGAGGAGCTGTTGTTTTAAGATCTAGGGCTTTCAAGGAATAGCATGTAATATGTCATTTGGCAGATAATAAAAATAAATTTGATTAAATTTTAATCTCTTAAGTTCTAAGGCAGTCTCCTTGGAGGCATTCTTTGCAGGGGAATTTGATTTTGGTTTTTTACCATTAGGTCTGCACTAGATACTGATAGCTAGAGATTCATTTACATTATATGTCAGCACTTCAGAAATACTGCCTAGTATTTCTTAAATCATGGTCAGGAAAATTAAATTCCTTTACATCAGAAAATTTCAGAAAAAAAAAATTTTTCCTTATTAAAAGAATAAGTATTTCAGGGTTGATGTTGCAGTTACTCTGAAGGAAACTGATTTTGATAATATTCTAGAGGTGATGGCTACCTATTAATGATAGGATAAAGATAGCTAAATACTGAAATAGATTCCCCAGGGAGATTGATATAACCTCAATCACTGTAGGTTTTTAGGGCAGATAATTGTCTGTCAGGGTGGGTTAGGTATACTTGATCTTTTGGGTAGGGATGTAACCTGGGTGACCTCTGTGGTCCCTTCTAAGTATAATTCCTCTGATTTCTGCAATCCCCTAAACTTGACTAAAGCAAGACAGGTTTTTAGTCTGCTGCCAACACCATTACATGAATTTTAGTTATGTAAAAAAATACATAACTAAAATTCTTTGTTGATCCATCAGTATCAACTGCAGCACTGCTTGATTTTGAAGAATCACCCTCTCTTATAACATTATCAAGTAATGTCTGGGTTGCCACCATCTTATTTTAAATTGTAAGAGTAGTAGGCGTAATTTAAATTTACCCTGTGAGCCAACCTGCTCTATGTGTAATGCAGCCTATTGTGCAAGTACAGAATCAAATAGCAGTTTAATATTTAATTAAATGAGTTCTATAATTCTCTAATAGGTTTCAAATTAAACTATCTTTTTTGAATCCTGCAGTAATGTCGGTGTATTTGAAATCCCAAAAGAGCAAAGGCAAATGACTGGCAAAAAATGTTGTGTTAAGTAGTATTGAAGAAAAACCTCAGATAGAAACGCACTGGACAAACTGCTTTGGGTAAAGAGAGCTAGAAACCTCTGGTGGATTCTGACTTGGGTGTATCCTGTTGATAGATTAATGCTCTGAAGCTTACAACAGTAGTATGGTAAATGATAAGGCTGATTTATTGTTACTGAAATAAATCAATAATTAGAATACAATGTTAGCATGATCAGCATGCCTATAGTTTCTTTCTTATGGAATTAAGTGGGGATCTGTTTCCCACCCACCAAAAAAAAATACCTTCTAATATTTTTTTATCAGTGTCAGATTAGATATTAATAAATGAAAACCTTTTTATTATCTGCTTAAAAGCAGGCAGAATCGATTACATGGAACATGATGCTGCAAGAAATGAGCTACCTAGCTAGTAAGCATCAAATCCATTTTGTTTACTGAATATTGCCTGGGTTTATTGCATTTTCTATAAGATGGAGTAGTCATCAATTTTCCATTAATACACAGATGGTAAACGTGCTAGACAAGCCCCTCTTATATTTAGCATTGTAAAATCCAGTTTAACAGTAAGAAAATATTATGCTGACTTGTATAAGAGAAAGCTTTTATGTGGTCTTTTAGCTTAAAGGTACATTTTCTCTCAGTAATCAAGATAAACATAAAGACAATTTTAAAAAAATGGTACAGACCTACCTCTTGTCTGAAAGGATGCAGAAAGAGCGCTGGTCTGATCTATTTTTAATGCAGCCTGTGGCACAGCTAAGATGGAGCTTTACTACTATTGGTCAGAGGATGATGTTGCCGACAACTTCCTTTATGCTAATTTGCATCAAGCCCCCAACCCCTGGAGTAAATCATTCATAAATTTGAGTGTATTTTATAAGATAAACCAAATCTTTTCACCCTTTTTCCTATTCTTTTGTCTTGTCAGCTCATAACTGAAATTCATTAACAGCACATGGATGGTTCTGACATGCTTTGATTTGAGCTGGAAAGCAGTTGATCAAAATAGGATATTTGAAATGAAAAATATCTGCAGATTCCTCTTCTAACCGATATTGGATTTAACTACACTAAAACATAAGGTGTACCAGTGGCATAAATTAAACAATTTGATAGGGAATAAAATCACTGAATTTAATTTGTTTGCCAGAAGAATTACATGACTTGTTCTGTCAACCATAAGTCAGCTCTCTAAATTTGTTTTTACTATCTTTTTAGGTTTGTAAATGTATCAGATATTTTCTTTGGTAACTTTTTTTGTAGAGTTTTTTTTTTTTTTTTTTCCTTAGTGATCTAAAACAAGGGCTCCTAAAGGGAAAGAAATCAAGTAGGAACTTCATTTAACAGTTTCTGGTTTGTTTCTTTCTACATTTTCCATTTAACTGAAGCTGTTTATAGAAGAAATATGTTCCGTTATACCTGAAGCTGTATTAATTTTAAACTTCCTACACTTCGTGAGTTTTCTTAAAAGAACATATAAAATAACTTGTTAGTCATTTTGTCTGTGACATTTTCTACTATTTCAACTTTCTTTTTAATTTCCATCTCCTTTTGCTTAAACTGTAATAAAATCACAGTCTTGTTATGATATGACAATATGTTGCTCAATGTTTAGCACAGCTTAATGTCTAGGTCATTAGGCTGTCACTTAGGGTGTTGTGCAGGGTCTTGGATCTTGAAAGCAATAATAATCAACGGTATGATAGTAAACAAAGTGAGACAAAACACAACATGGGGTTATCCAAGAAAGATTGTGTCAGATCAGTTTAATATCCTTCTATGACAGGATAATGACTCCTTAGACAAAGGCAATGCAGTTGACCTAATCTATCTAGTTTTAAGAGGCATTTTTTACATTGTGCTTTATGGGACATTATTAGCTGGAGAGGATAGGAGTCATATTATAATTTTGAGGTATAATTTTTTAAACTACAGTGGGTTATCAGATTGGACAGCATTTTCTACTGCTCAGGGATTGGACTTGGGACCCAGCCTCTTTTAAATTTTCATAAACTCTTGGTGTAGGAACTGTGTGTATCTTTTGATATTTACAGATACTGCTAATCTATGGAATACTGTCAATGAAGTACAGGACTAGTCCATTTTACAAGATGGTTTAGAGTAATTTCTAGAGTGAAACATTGGGAGTACCCTGAAGGTTAATACTATGGATGTCAGGAACTTTTGTTCCAAGATCAAGGCTCATAGACTTGGGGCAATGGAGGAAGTAGAAGACCCAAGTGTACTTTGGTTGATCACAGAATGGCCATGGGCATGGGTGGATATATGCTTTTGAAAAGGGGGGTCCAGATGGTGTAGCATATCATCGCGTATTAATACAATGCACATTTTTCTCTAGGTAAAGAGAAATTAGAAACTTTACTAATATGGTAGCACTATATTGTTTAGTTTAAGATCAAAGCAAAAACAAACAACTATTGGAATGTGCACTGATTTGCTAGATTATATCTTAATTTAAAACCTGCAAGAATAGGCAATAGAGAGTCAAATAGGTGATAATGTGTCATTAGTCCTGTAGTAGTTATAGTGTAATGTACATCCCTTATTTAGATTCATAAAACAAAATCTAGTTTTTTTGAATGTCTTGACAGAAACCTCCAATACTTCATTGTTAGTCGTTTCTACACCTGAGTTAATATTACCACACCTGAATTAAAGTTTTTAGTTAAAGCTAAAAACAGTCTGTAGGGCTGTGAAATAGACGAGAGACATACTAGGAATAGATAAGACAGCAAAATTGCAGAAAAAAGGATAGTTTGAATTGTGGAATGTGAAGGTGATTAAAAAGGATAGGGGGACATTAATATCTGGGAGATGATGATAAACCATGAAGTCAGTTGACTCTCTCAGGTCTGCATGAACATAATTGTTGGTGCCCCTCCTGTGCAGTTGGTTTGGGTGGAATAGGAATCAAAGGGGGGTTCAACTGCATCAGTGCACCCACCCTTGGATCTGCCCCTGGTCTTTAGCCGCCACGGTGATACAGCTGTGAAAAAGTTAATACAATTCAGGGTATAATGAGTGGGTTTTACTCCATAGAAACAAGGAAGTATTTGTACCACTGTACAAGGCATCGATTATGTATAGATAGATGTGTATATATATGTGTCTAATATATATATGTGTGTGTGAGTGTCTGTGTTTCTATATATATGTATGTCTTCGTATATATGTGTGTGTGTGTATATGTGTATATATGGAAGGGATTGTATGACAGGATATATGTGTCTTGAATTAATCAACTTGCAAGTATATGAATTCACATATCATCCATTGCCCATGTTGAAGTTAAGAGGTAAATTGTTTTCTATGCAGGAGGAACCTCGTAACCTCATGCTTCAGAGCTTTTGCTGATCATCAGCAAGGGTTCTATAGGAAACCATCCACCATGTCTCCACCCCCCCCACCCCCCCAATATTTTACAGGTTTCTGAAGTTTGCATTTTTGTTTGCTTTACCTTCCTCCAAAACAGTAGACTTCACCTACAGCAAAAGGCAATTTGAGTTTTGTCAGCAGTGTACTTTTGGTCTTATCAGGACTTAAAAGCCTCTTGGTTGGAGGATCTTGCTCAGGGTCAAACTGATTGCCTGATTTGATCTGAAAGAATTTTCCCCCAGGTCATATTGGCAATAACTTTGAGGGGTTTTGCCTTCCTCTGTAGTGCTGTAGACCACATGCGCTGCACATGGAGATATTTGCTGTTCTGCTAATTTGCTGCATGGTGGCAGCAGTGTGCGCTGAAAAAAGCAGAGTGACGCACGTGGCAGCAGCATGCACTGTCTGAAACCGGAGTCTGGTTAGCCAGAGCCATGCTCCAATTGCCAGCCAGGCTCCATATGACTGGGTCCCTGCTGCTGGAGCTCCAGGAGGCCCCCAGGACTCCAGGTAAGGCTGCTGGGGCCTGAAAGCTTGCAAATAAAGAATTTTTTTTTTTGCAAATATCTAGTTGGTCTAAAAAGATACCACCTCTATCACAAGTTCTGATTCCTGATTTAATTGGGATCACTGAAGCTTAGAAGGATAAGCTCAAATGGCTGGGATACTGTCATGGATGGACATAAGTTGTTTAGGGAGAACAGGCTGGGAACAAATGGAAATGGTGTTGCTCTCTATACAAAACAAACTTTTAATACGTGTGTGTGCACGTGTTCTGAATTGTGGTATTAAATTTCAGGTAGGTCTGTTGGAAGTCTCTGGGTCAGGGTAAAAGAGAACAGAAAGAATGATGTTATGTTGGATGTCTACTGTAGACAACCAAACCAGGAGAAGGAAGTGGACAGAGTTTGTTTTTTTTCTGTTTTGTTTTTTGTTTTTTTTGTTTTTCAGATAACGAGGTCCTGAAGTTGGGATACTTCCGTTAGTGCTATAGGGGACTTTAATTATTGTGATATCTGCTACAAGGGTAACAGCAATACATAGGCAGTCCAGCTAGTTTCTGGAGTATGCTGGGGATAACTTTTTGTTGCAAATGGTACACTAGCCAACAGCTCACAAATTGGTGAAGAATGTAAAGATGAAAGGCAACTTAGGTGGGAGGGAAGGAAGGAGGAGGATCTAGGGCAGTAGAGACCACCTTTTTGGCAGGCATAATACATTCTCCAAGTGCCACTCCAATCCCCTTCTCTTGCTCCATTTGCTTGTTTGGCTTTCTGCTCCCTGCCCAATCTAGTAGTCTGCTTTTTGCTCCCTGCCCCATCTGCCACTGTGCTGACTGTTCCATCCACAGTTTGCAGTGTGTCACACACAGAAGCTCCCTGTTCCCCTTGCAGGTTGCCCAACCCTTATCTAAGTAATTACACACTGATTTGTCTGACCTCAATACTTCAAAACGCTGTGGAACATGTCATCAAGTGGAGAATAAGGTGATCACAAACAGCCATTATGGATTCATCAAGAGCCAAGTCATGCTTGACCACCCTGATTTCCATCAAGGCAAGCTGATGGACTTTATGGATGGCAAGGGAACAGTGGATATCATATGCCTTGACTTTAGCAAGGTTTCCTACATTGTCTCCCATGACATTTTCGCTAGTAAGTTTCTTATATAGGAAATATATGGAATCACCATCTTTGGAAGTTTATTTCATAGATCACATAGACATTAGGGCTGGAAGGGACCTTGGAAGATCATTGAGTCCAGCCCCCTACCCCAGGGGCAGGAAATCATCTGGGGTCATAGGATCCCAGCAAGATAAGCATCCAATTTGCTTTTGAAGGTGTTCAATGTAGGTGCTTGAACCACCTCCAGTAGCAGGCTATTCCATACCTTGGTGGCTCGGACAGTAAAGAAGTTCTTCCTTATGTCCAACCTGAAACAGTCCTGGAGGAGTTTCTAACTGTTAGACCTTATCATCCCTTGGGGTGCTCTAGTGAACAAACGTTCCCCCAGATCCTGGTGTACACCCCTGATAAACTTATAGGTGGCCATCAGATCACCCCTGAGCCTGCGCTTTTCCAGGCTGAAGGGTCCCATATCTCTCAGCCTCTCATCATAAGGTCTGTTTTCCTGACCTCTGATCATGCATGTGGCTCTTCTCTGGACTCTCTCAAGCTTCTCCACATCCTTTTTGAATTGTGGAGCCCAAAACTGGAAGCAGTACTCCAGGCCGAGTACAGCGGGAGAATGACGTCCTGGGATTTGCTTGAGAAGCATCTATGGATGGAACCCAGCATTTTTCTCACTTTACTAGCAGCAACATCACATTGAAGGCTCATGTTTATCTTGTGGTCATTCATGACCCCAAGCCCCTTCCATCCATAGTGCTAGCCAGCGTAGGACTGCCGAGCTTATAAGCATACTGCAGGGTTTTCTTCCCAAGGTGGAGAACCTTGCATTTTTCAGTGTTAAATACCATCAGCTTCTTGTCTGTCCATTTCCTGAGCCTGTCCAGGTCAGCCTGGATCTCCCTCCTGTCTTCAGGTGTGGATGCTATACTCCGAAGTTTGGTATCATCAACAAACTTGACCAGTCTGCTACTGATACCAGTATCTACATTGCTAATGAAGATGTTCAACAAAATAGGCCCAAGAACAGAGCCTTGAAGGACCCCACTGGTCACAGCGCACCACAATGATTGACTTCCATCAGCCACCACTCTGGGTCCAACCACGGAGCCAATTCCCCAGCCAGTGGATCCTGGTGGACCCAAGGCTGCAGTTAGTCAGTTTTGCCAAGAAGTGATCATGGGATACCAGATCAAAGGCTTTTTTGAAATCAAGATATATGACAACAATCTCTTCCCCTTTGTCCAGGTGATAAGTCACCTGGTCGTAGAAGGAAAGGGGATTGGTCAAGCAAGACCTTCCTGCAACAAACCCGTGTTGGCCATCCCTCAGAATGTTGGTGTCGGCCAGTCCATTAAGGATGGCCTCTTTAATAAAATTTTCTAAGATCTTCCCTGGGATAGAAGTCAGGCTGACGGGCCTATAGTTTGCCAGATCCACTTTCCACCCTTTCTTGAAGATGGGCATCACATTGGCCTTCTTTCAGTTTTTGGGCACTTCACCAGAGTGCCAGGAGTTTTCAAAGATCCATGCCAGAGGCTGGACTATAATGCTGGCCAGCTCCTTGAGTACCCTGGGGTGTAGATTGTCAGGGCCGGCTGATTTGAAGGTATCCAGCCTCTCAAGGTGTTCCTTCACAAGGTCAGCATTGATGGAGGGCAAGGAATCTCCTTCACCTGGGTCTGCCTGTCTCATAATAGGCAGGAGCGTCCCATGGGACTGGTGAAAGACCGACGCAAAGTACCCATTTAGTAGGTTGGCTTTTTCCTGGGCTTTGGTGGTCAGTTGTCCCATCTGGTTTAGCAGGGGTCCAGTGTTTCCCTCGCTTTTCCTCTGGCTCCCCACATATCTAAAAAAGGACTTTTTATTATCCTTGATACTAATGCCAGTTGGAGTTCTGTCGCAGCCTTGGCTTTCCTGGTTCGCTCCCTGCAGGTCCAGACCTGTGCAGAATATTCCTCCTTGGAGGTGGAGCCTGTCCTCCGTCCTTTCTCGGTCTTTCATTTTAGGTGCAGGAGGTCCGCTAGTTCCTTGCTGAGCCAGGGGGGCTGCTGTGCCCTTTTGCTGCCTTTAAGCGGAGGTAAGACAATAGTTTTCTGAAATGGTTTAGATAGGGATGATTTTGCCTTGAGCGGGACTATATACTTTTCATAAAATGGTCCTACAAAAGCTCCTTTTTTTTTTTTTCTTACCCTTTGCCCCACAGATTTTGCATTCACCTTCCCCATTGTTTACAAGAACCTTTTTTCCTGACCTTTAAGGAAAAAAAAATCTTCATTCTTGCAGTTCTGACTAGGGTATATCCCAGGGGCAGGCAGTTACTTCAGGTGGAGGGCCACTTACCAAGTTTTGGCAGGTTGTCCAGGGCCGCCTGGGTAGCCCTGCTCCTTGATGGGTCCCTCTGGTCACCATCTTGTGACTGGAAGTCCCACCCCCTGACCTCTGACCTTTGCTACCAGAACTCCTTCCCCTTGCCCCAGAAGTACTCCTTTCAGCAAGGGGATTTGCTGTCTTGGAACCAGAAAATACCAAACTATATTCTAAAAATCAAACATTTTACAACATTCATTAATTTGATTTCAAAAAATATTTTTGTCCTGGCTTACATGTGTTTGTGTAGTGTACATAGAGGTGATTGCAGAATAGCTTAAAATGAAGTCTTACTCTTGTATATTGTGCGGGGGGGCACGAGGAGTGGGAATAGGTTTGTGAGGGCTGTGAGTATGTGGGGTGTGGGGGAGGATGTGGGTGTGCTTGTGGAGGGTGGATGGCTGTGGGTTGAGGGAGCATGTGGATGTGGATATGTGGGGTGTGGGTGGCTATGGGGTTTGTTGGGTTGTGTGTGGGGGCGAGGATGGTTGGAGTGTGTGAGGGGGTGTGGGTATCAGGGTCCTCGTGTATGACAGTGTGAAGGGGGTGTGGGTGCATGTGTGTGGGACTCACCCTACACACACATGCACACACATTCTGCCCTTTGCTACACACACGCATACAAACCCCTCCTGCTCCTGGCCCTGGGGTACCAGTGCAGCCCCATGCACCCATGATTCAGCTGGTAGCCACATGGTGCTGTAGCAGCACAGGGTAGGAAGGCAGGGAAATGCCTGGGGATGGAGTGGGTCTGGGCTGCTGTAACCTGCTGCCAGCTTCCCCTGGGTCCTATTGCCCCTGTCTCCTGTCATCTTTGACAGGCAGCCAGGAGCAAATCAATATTAATTTACTAAAATTTTTAGAGGCCCTATGACCTGGGTTGAATAGCCTGGCAGGATGCATCCAGCCCATGGGCCATATTTTGCCTACCCCTGGTATATCCAGAAGAAGAAAGTGGCCACAGCAGCTGGCTGGGGCGCAGTGTGTCTTGAGATGGGGGAGTAAGTGTCTCCCATGGCTGCCTGCTTCCCTGTCTTAAGGCACACTGCATCCCAGCCAGCTGGGGAGCTGCTGGCTGGAGTGCAAGATGCCTTAGTGTGGGGGCTTCGCTGTGGGCGGAGATGGGGGAGCAGACAGCTTCAGACACATGCCCAGCTTACATTTGCCTTTGGTCCACAGTTTACAACACCACCTGCCTGGCACAGCAGAAGCTGCTCTGGACAGGTGCTAGCGTCAGTGGTGGATGCACCTCACAGGTTCCAAGTGGGGATCAGGGCATTTGCCTGGGTCCACAGCCAATGCCACTGTGTCAGTGTTGGGCAGAAGCATTCCCAGCTACTTGTCTGGCACAGCAGGACAGCCCTGCCTCCCCTCCTGGCACCATGCAGCAGCCAGGGCTGCTGGCCACTCTCACAGGCTAGATCCCATTATTTGGTGGCTCCCCGCCCATGGGCTTGATGTAATCAGTTAGAGGTCCAGATCTGGCCTTTGGGCTATATTTTGCCCACCCCTGGCATACGTCTCAGAATTTCTGGGATACTTTCTTGTAAAAAAACGAAATTGAGAAGAGATATGTTCACTCTCTGCAAATACATTCATAGAGTGAATATTAGAGATGGAGCAGGCTTTTTTTTTTTAAGGCTGAATAAAACGCTGACATGAGATCAAATGGTTGGAAAAGGTTATAGAGAGGATGTCATGATAGGACAGAGAGTTCTGGGTTAACAGTCTGTGTATGTGATGTGGAGTCATGGGTCTGTGGTCTTCAGCTGGAATAATGAAGTAGTTCTTGTGGTGTAGAAAGTGTCTGGTACTATCATGCCTCAGGGCTTTTTTTTTTAATTTCCTCCACACCTCTCCTTTCCCCAACATGATTGTTATTGGTTGGCTTTCGAGAGGAAGTGGGAAGGTAGAAATTATTTTGTTTTGAGGATGAGGACATGGGTTTACAGATAACTCTGGTTTTTTTGAGTGAGGTGCACTGATGGTCTGGCTAGTACTTAGAAAAATAGGCCATGGGGTCATGTTCTTCTATTCAGTCATACAGATCACTAATTTAGGATTAGGATATCTGAAATTCAGATTGGCATGGGGTAGGGGGAGATGGGGATTGCCTTCCTTTGTAGCATTGTATATAGTCCTTTTCTTAGAATCTTCTGAGCATGTATTAACTGACCACTTCTCTGTCATTATGGTGGCAGGGGGCATTGACAGTGCCCTTGCTGTTACTTATGAGGTGACTTAGTTGTGGCAGTTTTTTGGGTCTTATACCTAGCAGTTGTATGTGAAGGTTTAAACATATGTGAAGGGTCATCAAACTTATGGCCCTTGACTGCATCTCGCCTATGGAGCCGTAGTGTACAGGGCCAGTCTGGTGGGGTGCTGCAGTGCATGACCCATGTTGACCCTCTGTGCTGTGTGCAGTGTGCACAGCTAGTTCAGCATTGTGTGCAGGTCATGGTGAACCCAAGCCTTGCTCGGCATGCAGGGCTGGCATTGGGCATGTGCTACCTACGTTGCACAGGCTGGACCTAGCCCTGCTGGCAGCACAAGGTAGTTGGTCTGGGGTGCTATGTGTAGCTTGGATCCCCTGTGCCATATGCAGCTGCGGATCCAGCATATGTGCCATGAGCAGCTCATGCCCTGTACTGGCCCTGCATGCCATGTGCACAGCTGTGGCCCATGCCATGTGCACAGCCATGGAGAGGCGAGTGGCTCATCCAGGGGATGTGTGCATCTCCCACTGCTGCACGCTTCCCTGGAATGGCATGCTGGGGGGTGCCCCCAGATCTGCGCATGCAGCAGGGCTGGCTGCCACTGTAGGCTGATGCAGGGGCAGTGCCAGGCTCTTCCCGATGGGGATCTGGGCTGGGCTGTACTCAGAGCAGGCAGCGATGGTGCTGGGAAGGAGATATGGGAGGGCTGACTGGGGTGGGGGGCAGCCCCTGCTGCTGCATGCACCCCTGGGAGGGCACAGGGGGGAGGGGGGTTGTCCCCAGATCAGTGTATGAGGCAGGGTTAGCCACCACTGGGGCCAGGGGCAACTCCAGGCTCTTCCTCGTGAGGGGGGGGCTGGGCTGTGCTTGGGGCAGGTGGTGGCGGTGCTAGGAGGCAGGCTACAGGGGAACTGTGGCAAATATTGGCGTGTCTGCAGCCCCCCCATAGTCCCCTCCCAGTGCTGCTGCCGCCACCCGCCCTGAGCATAGTCCTGGCCCATCCCCTGCACTGGGAAGAGCCTGGCACTAGCCCCAGCCTGTCCTTACCCTGTATGCAGATCTGAGGGCACACGTCCCCCATGCCCTCCCAGGGTGCATGCAGCAGTGGGAGCTACCCCCCTGCCAAACCCCTCCTCCCCCCCCCAAGTGAGCCGATCGCAGCTGTCTCCTGCTCTGCCTTGCCCTGCCTGAGCAGCACCTACCTGTACTCTAGCCAGCCCTACTCCTTGACCACGGGGGCCTTGATCTGCCCCCTCCACACCCCTTCCCCTACAACAGACTTACCAGCCAGACACAGCTCTCTATGCTGCCCACCTGCATATCGGAATTGGATTGGTATCAGCTGATATGGCTCATTAAAAATTGGCCGTCGGTATCGGCCCAAAAATTCTCTATCGGTGCACCCTTACTTTTGGGGATTTCTTTGGATAATGATTGCCTAAAATCTGAAATTCAAAACATTAGATTTAATGGCCAAGGAAGCCCCTTCCTATGTTCTGGGGGTGTTGGTTGTAGCCATGTTGGTCTAACGACATAGGCAGACAAGGTTCTTTGGGTAAATGTGATATCTTTTACTAGACCAGTTAATATCATATTTACCTGAAGAACTTTGTCTTCTTATGTTCTGCATTTATGCAGTCCCATAGAGATAATGGCCCAGAATCCCAAAGTTACTTAGGTGCCTGTATTTCCAAAGTGCCCAATATCTCTTCCAGAGTTATCTGAGAACACCCATTTTTACACTATTTGTAAATTTGGTGATGCAACAAAAAAATAAATGAAGTATGTATAATTTAAAAATGGTTGAGTGTAAAACTAAATATATTTGAGAATGTGTTGATTTGTTTCTTTTGTAGATCACAGTAATGGGTCATTTAATTTGAAAGCCCTTTCTGGAGGCTCTGGTTACAAGTTTGGTGTCCTTGCTAAAATAGTGAATTACATGAAGGTAAGTTCTTTTATGTCAAGCGTAATCTTTTGAAGTGTTTATATTTATCCACTTGTAGTCTCAGACATTTAAATAAACTGATGTTTAAGTATAATAATGATTAAATAATTTAATGAAAATGTTTTATTAAATGAAAAAACATCCTTAATAAGAAAAGTGCCATTGTATGTTTCCATTTTAATGTCCTAGTGACTCCAGCTCATAGTTGCTCTGCTGAAAAGTAGAAAGATGGCTGAAAGTCTTATTAATTAAAAAATGACAACTATTTTCTCGTTGTCTGAAATTCATGAACCACTTTTCCAAGTATTTTTTGATACCCGCTTCAATGCAAGTTTAGAGACCATTTTGAGTCTTTGTGACTTGGTGCATCAGCATGATAAAACCTCCTGTTTTCTCTGTTGCTTCTCCAATGGCTTTTTTTCCTTTGAAACATGTTTTAGAAAGCCTTTTTTTTTCTTTGTCCGCATGGTTTCTGTAAGATATGCATGTCTTACACCATATCCATTTTGCAATAGCACTATGCTCATGATAGGTGGTCACATTAAATGCCTTTTATTTCTTGAGAGTGCTCCATTTGCAAGTCTTTTTACCACCTGGATCAGAAGGGATCTGGAGGCCAGAATTCAGATCTTACATCTTGGGCATATAAATGGAGTTGGCTTCTTATCCAGGAGTGCATGACTGCTGGATTTCTATCTGCGCACAATACCACTTTCCTATTGGAGGCCACTGATCTCCTGTCCATAAGAAAATCACTGCTGAGCTCAGATCCAAGGACTGTTCCAGAGAGGTCCATGTCTTGGAATTCCTGAAAGAAACCTGCTTTACTACCTCCTCATCATTCCCATTTTAAGACTATGAATTTAAGTTGGTCCCAACAAAACTCAGAAGTGTTTCAGCACTAATTTCACAGAGCCAGCTAACAGTATACAAGAAGCATGCTTGCCTAAGGTTTGCCTTGGCACATCACCTTTACCATCTGTTCAAACTAGGACTGGCTATGGTTTTGAATTGCTGAGCTCCAGTATTTCTGTTGAAATATAATACACCCCAACATCCTCTGTATTGTCCAGCCGTTCCAGTGTGTCCTGTGTTTCTTTGGTGGTTCACAGTTCTGAGTGACTTGGTTGTGCAGATGAGAACCAGAATTTCTTTTGCTTTCCTTGCTTATACTGACACCAACCATTAGGCCATCAGGCGCAACACATATAGACCTGTGTCCAGTTCTGGGTCTATCAGCACTTCTGATCGATGTCTCTTATCGCATTCTTCCTTTTATTCCAGCAAATACTGTGGGCTTTGAATACATGTTCATGTCTCATAAGAAACAGAGACCTTCCAGAGATCTCTCCAGATATCCCCACTATGACAGTTTTGGCTTTGGTCTTCCCACCCAGCTGGTACTCAAGGCACCCATTCTTCTATCTTGACTTCAAAGGCTCTCCCTGATCAGAGCAATGCCTTCCTCTGTTGTTGTTGCAGTTAATTAAAAGACAAACATGTCCACAGCACTCCAAGAGGAGTCCAAAAAGGTGGATCTGTTGAAGACCGCGTGCATTTCTTCAATTAGTTGTAGTTCAGGATGGCTAAGAGACAAGCCCTGTTGGCCTGTTACAGCTTTCATATCTTAGCTGCTTATAGTGTTTACTGATATCTGACCACTGAACTTGTGGGATGCATTTGCTGCCCTCCTTTCTGAAGGTTATCTGGTGATCAGAACCACTGTACACTAGACAGTCTTGTATCATTCCTTCTGCACCGGGGGCAAGAGCTCAGCCCCAGCTCCTTTCTTCTGGATTTCTTGTTCCATGTTCTAGGAAGGTCCTTGTATTATATGCTGTTCCCTCTACACATGATCCCATGAGTGCTCTGAAAAGCAAAGTAGGACTCTGCATGGTTCTCTCACTGATGGCAGAGACTATTCAATTTGTAAGACCACTTAAAGAGCTTTTGTTTGCCATCTCAGCTCACTGTCCTCCAGTGGTAAAAGTCTGTCTTCTTCCCTGGGGCAGTCCTGAAATTACTCAAAGATCCCATACTGCAAGATCCCGTTCCCTGTTGGGACCTGAACCTAATAGGACTGTCTTTTGAACCTATAGCAAACTGCCTGTTGATTTACCTGTTGATGAAGATGGCATTCTTGGTGGCAGTCTGGTGTTGATGGTAGAACCTTCAGTACTGTTTTTCATGCAGGCAAGTTTTTGCAATCTCATCCCAAGTTTCTGCCTAAAATGATAGTTTACCCATCTCCAGGTAAACCAACTTCAGATATAGGTGTCTACAGCTACTTTTCACCAAAGTTTCATTATTTGAGAGCTGAGTCATAGACTCATGCTTTGATGTAGAGAGATTCTACTATATAGTGACAGAAGTGAGTGCCTTGCAGATGTCAGGTGTGTAAATAAATAGTCCTTTAGCAAAGCCATTTAAGTCTCCTCAATTCTGATCACCAAGGGCAGGTCCAGTTTCAGTCTCATAGCCCACTTTAATGTTGTCCAGTATCATTTGAACTGTCTTTGGATCTTTCCTGGCCCTAAATATGGCAATTGAGCTTTGGAAGAGTATGATCTTCCAGCCAAGAATCTCCACGTTTTCTAAGCACTGGCAGGAGCATCAGAGTGACCCCTCACCCAGACTAAAAAAAAAACCCAACCTGCCCCCCCCCCCCAAAACAAAACAAAACAAAACAAAACAAAAAACCCTCCCTGGCTTAGCTGTGGCCAACTACCCAGTGTTGCAGAGGAAGGCAGGAAAACTGAAGGGGGCCGAGATTCTCTTAATTTAATAAAACAATCTAAGAATCCCAACCAGAGAATGGTGGACTTGTGGAGCTGTAACGCCTAGTATGAGGCTACAGCCTGACTTCGCTAAGTGCTTGAAATTGCTTACATACACACACACCGGAGACTTAAGTTGTTAACTAACAAGAATATATTGTAATACAAATGGCAAAAATGAACACATGAACTTGACAGGTTAACAGGTTATTAATTTATATATAGAGAGTCTATGGACACTACAATACAGGCAGTCGGAGTAGCAGAAACGCACAAAGAGCCGAATGAATGGCTCTGACCTGTGCTCCACCAGATGGCTGGCGCTTGCTCACTGATCTGTGTCACAGTTTGTCAGTGGACTGGAGATGCCCTTGCTCCCTGCTTCCCCCTTGTGGAGTTTCATCGGCCTTATCCCTTTAAGTTACTTGGCTCTCCATAACTGAGGGTGGGGTAATACTTTACCTTCCTTCAGGTGATCCTGCGGGTTGGTCTCCTGCACTGAGATCCAGTTTCCAAAGGCTCCCTCCTCAGAGTCTTCATCGATCCAACACCCAGCCAGGCAGACTCACACCCCAACTTTTGATCACATCACGCTGGCAGACAATCTCTCACCATACCTCAGACACCTGCACTCGCAGAAGCTCCCCACAGACGCACACCAGGCGAACCCAACGCATGCACCACACAGCCCCAAAGATGCAAACTCCTTTTTTTCTCAGTGGTCCCACCACTCCTGTCAATTACTTGAGTGTCCAATTAATCGGCCAGGAGCAGTACCAATTGTACATCAATCATTCTTATAACCAATCAGCTATGAGAGCAGCTCACCACTGTTACCATTCACACCACTGCAGGGATCTTTACTGAGCTTGCTCCACACGGTGAATGCAGGTCACGGCATCATCAGAGTCCAGAGTTCACTAAATCCAGGCGCTTCTCTCCTGACTCGTAGTCAAAGCAAGCATTGCATCCTCAAGCAGCCTTTCAATTGCCAAAACCAGTGGGGAAGTCAAGGCCAAAAACTGGGGCCAACAAAACCACCTAAATGCCAATAGTATTCCTCAGGAGAAAAAGACATCTTTGGTCCTTAAAGCCAACCAGCACAAATTCCAGATACCTGCCGCACTACAGACTGGACCTAACAATTGATTTGTAGTTAAGTTAAATCACTTCTACCTTTTATTGTACTTTTCATCTGAAAAATTTAAAACCATGATTATCAATTGTTGTAAGTCCCTGCTTTTGGTTTTGCTTGCGGCAAGGATTTTTGTGTGGGTAATACCTTTTATTGGGCCAACTGCATAGTTGGGAGAGGTTTTAAAAGAGCTTTTAACCCCAGGTTCCCAGCCTGCAAGCTGAGTTGTGCACGTGGGCTCTGCTTTTGATTGGAGCGGCTTTGTGTGACTGTGCAGAATTGGGGCCTAAGATTAAGAGTTCATTTTGGGAGTAGATTTTTTTAATTATTTTATTTTATTGCCCACACAACATGTTATGGTCTTTGCCCACCCAACCTGTAACTGAATAAGTAATCTCCATGTATTTGGTGCTTTGCATTGCAGCTTGCTATATTGAATAGTGTTGAACAATTTTTATTGTAAAATAGAAATTTATATTTACTCAACAGAAAATAGATATTTATTCAAATACTGTACATTCTGATTATTTTTTCAATTTTAAACTCGGATGATGAGTAAGCCTCCTTTTTTTGTCTTGCTGCAAAGCTTCCCATCTTAATCACTCCTCTAAGTTTATACTTTAGAAGGTAGTCCAGTTCTAATATTGTATTTATTTTACCAGACACGGCACCAGCGTGGTGATACGCATCCACTAACTCTAGAAGAAATTTTGGATGAAACGCAACATTTAGATATTGGTCTCAAGCAGAAACAATGGTTAATGAGCGAGGTAAAGAAAGCAAATGTTCAGACTCTTAAGAGGCCGGTGAAGAATTAATAATTACTTGATTTGTACATATTTGCTTAATGAGAAACACTGTGAACATAGCTATAAGAGTTTTGCTAAAAAGTATCCTTATTTTCACAAAACCGCTGTTGTCGTAGTAAGAGCTCTGAAACTGAAGGGTTTTTTGGTAAAGTCATGAAAAAGTGTACAGAAGTGTCGTGTAAACAGTAATCCTGGTATTAATTGAAATGATTCATTATTGATGAAATACAATCAGCCAATATTTTTCAAATAATGTTAACGTTCATGTGTTGAATGCAGAACTGATTCAATATTTGAAGATCTTAAATTCACCTTAGTAAGGATTCCTAGCGCAATAACACGTACGTTTATATCTAACTATTGTTCAAGAGGTTTACAATTTTCTCTTATAGCAGGGTCTCTCAAACTTTGGGTCGCTACCCCCTGGGGAGTCATGAGAAACTTAAAAGAGAGCCACAAACTTCCCAGGGGTACATGTGGTGGCATAGGGAAGTGGTGTGCCGCGGTGGCAGCACAGAGTGGTGAATGGCAGCGGTAGCTGCTACTTGCAAGCTCCCCGTCCTCCGCTGCCACCATCCAGCACTCAGGGTCATGGTATCACAAAGCTTGAGAACCCCTGACTTATAGTAAAACAATCAGTTAAGAACAGAATAGTAGTAGTACTTGAGGATTTACCTTTTTGGTGTTAATCAGTTTCATTGTATACACTTTTTCTTTTTATGGAAACAAAAGATTTTAACCAAGTTGTTTCTTTTCCACCTTACGCACTTAATACCAGATGAGTGCCCTATTTACTCAATTCAAAGACAAGGTTTTTCCCCATTTAACTGGGGGGAGAGCAGGGCGAAGGGCCTCCCCATGGATCCAAGTACAAGTTGGCAGGGCAGAAGGGGAAGGTAGGTGGCTACTGCAGCTCCAACTCTGGCCCTGAGTCGGGACTAGATTTTAGAGCCACATCTGGTGCCCACCCTCACTACCTTTGCAACGGCTGCTGGATGACAGCCGGGACAAAGCAACCACGTACTGTGTGCCCCAGGCTGAATTGGGGCTAGAAATACTTTGGAGCCCAATGGGAAGTGGTGGCAGGGACTGGTGGGGCAGAGGCAGCAGCTGTGGGGGGTGAGGTCTGGGCAGCAAAGTGAGCCAGGCAGTGGGGCAGGCACCAGAGTGTGCAGACAAGGTGTGAGGGAGAAGGTACTGAAGCAGGCAGGTACTGGGTGGGGGAAGGCAGTGGTGGGGAGAAGAGAGCAGGCATCAAGTTGTTGGGAGGACAAGGGTCAGACCACTTGACTTCCCTACCACCTGCCCCTATGCCACTGCTTGCCCTGCTGCAGTAAGGGGAGGGGAGGATGGGGGGGACAAATTTAAAATGACCCTTCTATAAGTTGATTCCACACATAGAAAATTATAAGAAATGCATCAGTTTTCCATAGAATATTCCATCTAAATTTAAGACAACCCCCAATAATTAAATTTTATTTTCATAGAATTATTGGGGAGTGGGGTTAAATTGAATCATCTTGGAGTCAGGTAAATACAACATTAGCCATAGTTTTATTTAATAGACTGTATTATAAATATAGGAACAAAGCTTATCAGCAAATGTTACAGCTACATTAAAAGGGCTCTATGTAGTAATAGCAATATGGCTTTAACAAAAATATCTTGCAACACTCCTTTGAAATTAATACTCTTGTTTAATTTGAGAGACTTGCAGAAAAACCAACATAAATATTTACAATGAAATCTTGGCCTTGCTTCAAAAATTTGTAAAGGTTCTAACCCTTTGAGCATTGTAACATAAGAGAAAAACTAAAAAATAACTGAACTAGGAGAATAAAATGTATACAAAATTGTCATTAAATTGATAAGTGATGATAAAGAATGATCAAATGCATAACAGCAAAGTAGCCTGTTAACAGGCAACTTATGGCAGTCCAATAATTTAGCTGGTTTATCCAACCTGAGATTTTGTTAGGCTACCAACATTAGATTTCTTTCCTACTACAGTTATATTTTCCCTCCTTTCTTCTTTCTGCCTCTCTTCTTTTTCTCCTTTCAGGGTCATGCTGGCAGCTGCAGAAGAAACTAAGTAGGGTTGCTCTCTGTTGCAAAAGAACTTTAATTGCCTCGTACTGGCTGCACAGCAAAACTGATTAGGAACATAACTTTAATTTTAGTTATCCATGAACCCCTGATCAGTTTCACTCTGAAGCTGGCATCACAGGTAAAGTCCTACTGTGCAGGAGGACTTCTCTTCTCAATTTCTTCTACAACTGCTGGTGCTGGTTGACACCAGCTGGGGAAGACAAACAGCTGATTTGTTCATCTCGGGGTAATGTCTTTCACATTTGTGATATCAGTATGAAATCAGTTTAGTATTTTGAGTAGTCTGTTTGCATTTTGTATTCAATAGAATCTTTTTAGTATTTCCTAGTTCTGTTTTCTGATCACTGTCACTGAAGGGGAGTATTTATAGCTTTTACTAGCACAAGTTCCATGAGTGGCTTTATGGATCTACCAGCCCAGAGGCATTTTCATAAATGGCACTTCCCTGTTTTGTAATGTAAACAACATTGGTGATGCATTTTGCCTAAACTGGATCTGAGTGCTGGATTCCAAATCCAGTTCAAAATCAAACTTGTTAATTTTCAACCACAACATGTTGCTGATATGATATCATTGCCAGCTGACGTTTTTATTTTCAGTAAGATAAGCTACCTGTTTTTTCACCTTAAGTTTAAAACTTATGTCCCTATTACAGGCTTTAGTCAACAATCCCAAAATAGAAGTTGTAGATGGGAAATATGCTTTCAAACCCAAGTACAATTTGAAAGATAAAAAGGCTCTGCTCAGGCTTTTGGACAAGCATGACCAACGAGGACTGGGAGGAATCCTATTGGAAGATATTGAGGAAGGGCTGCCCAATGCACAAAAAGCCATAAAGGTAAGTAACATCTATTACTTGTAAGACAAGGAGCTTGGTCTGTTTAGCTTATCATATGAGTTGGCTTAATCATATACAACGTGCCTGCATGGGGGAAAAAGGCAATCAGGTGATATCTTTTATTAGATCAACAAGATTTTTGCAAAAAAAAATCTTTAATTACAAGTTTTTTCAAACTCCCTTTATCAGGCATTGGAGAAAAGATTATAAATGTCCTTCTGGGTAGAAATGAAAGTTCATATTTCATAGGGTTTCACAGAGGTGTCAATAGATGGAAAACTCCTCTGGGCAGTCAGTTCATAGCTGACTCCAATGCCTGATGAAGGGTGTTTGTGCCTGAAAGCTTGCAATGAAAGAAATTAAAAAATAAATAACTAAATAAACTTTGCACATCTTTTTGACAGTCTCCTGAAAACTACTGGACTTCAGTCATGTTGCTCAGCTTGATTAAGGCCTTTTGTGTCTGTATACCTATTTGCATGCATTTAACCAAAGATATCTTCATAAATTAGTCAAATTCAGCTGCTTCAAATGTATATGTAGACATGATCATTTTGGTTTGCAAGTCATTTATTTTAGTTTAGTTAAATCTGGTTTCTTAATCCAGTATTGTGCTTTTTCAGCTAGTGGTGGATCTACAGAGAAGAACAATTTATTCTTACCTGCTGGCTATTGTAGCTGATCCTTTCATTCCAGGTGTTGATGGTCAATGCTAAAGATCCCAGATTTAAATAGAATAGATTTTCCTTTTAGATGCATTCCTAGGAAATTTACGTTAAAAATTATGTTAGAGTATGCTACCACCAAAAAGCCAACACTCAAAAGCGTAAATAAAAATAGTTCCTACATTCTAAAGATCAAGATTTCAGTAGGATCTGATTGGTCTAATAAACCATGTTCTCACTTCTGAAAGCAAGACCCTATTAAGAAATTAGGTTTCCTCCACAGCAGTCGCAGATTCCTGCAGTATTGTTTCTCTTGAATCTCCAGCATAAGCTGGAAGTTTTGAAATGGTTTTGACGTGAAAAGTGTGGGATCCTTGACCTTAATTTTTTGCCATGGCTTCAGCTCTAGTATTCTTTTGTTTTGTAATAAACATAGACATTTTTTTGCTGCCAGATTTTTTTCAGCATCTTTCCTTTGAAATTCCTTCAGGTTTAGCCAGCAAAGCATCAGTGATATGAGCAGACATATAACTTAATCTTTTTTTGTAAGTTCTGCCACCCATAATCCAAAAGCAAGCAGTGCTGCCAGCAGCACTTTTGACATTTCTGTTAATCTTCTTTAAAGCAAAAGAAAAATCTTGGGATTCAGATAAGGTAACTAATGTTTCTAGCTTTCTGGATTAGGCTGAATTTCTTGTTTACTGGTTTTATGACCAGAAAATGTTATCTTCTGTTTCTTAGGACTCTGGCACAGGTTACATTTATGGCACAATTCTTGTGTTAATCTTACCATAAATAGTAACTCTGATATGCAGTCAGTCAATTTAAGACACAATAAAATAAGAAACCAGCCACAAAAGCATTTCATGTATGACATGGAACATCTTTTTTTTTTTTCTGGCTGACTTGCATTGTTTTTTAAAATGAACATGCAGCACCCACTGATGCTCTATCCCCTATCCAGACTCTCAGGTGAGCATCATAATTGGGTGTGGGATAGCTTCTGGTTCCAGGACACAGCCGTCCCCTGTCTGAGCATCAGGACTGGGGCTGCATGGTGCCAGATCCTTACACTCAGCTGAGTGTCAGGATCCCGCATGGGACAGCCCTGGAGTTGGGAACAGGACTGCCCCCTGTCCAGTCCCAAACCCAGCAGCCCCCTGCTCAGTCCCGGGAGGCAGCCCTGGAGGTCAGATCCAGCGTGCTGGGTGTTTCTTTAAATGGGTGCGCAGCTGGGAATGAGGGAGCTTCTTCCATCCTCAGCCGCATATGCCTGTTTAAATGGGTGCAAGCAATTAAGGATAAAGGAGCTCCCCTATTCCCTGCTGTTTCCTCCGGTTGCCTCTTTAATCCAACACAAGCAGTAGAGGATCCCCCCCCATCCCTAGCTGGACTGTTCTGAGTACTGTGAGCCCACATCAGAAGGCTTCTCCCTTATATCTAGCTTACAGTTCCCAGGGATCTTAAAGGTGGATGGATGTTTATCTAGGACTCCCAGTTGCACTGCAGCTTTTTAAATATCTGGGGCACTGTAAGTGCAACATCTGGAAAAGGCTGTCTATGCCATGCCATGGTTGTGCCTTCCCTTGCAAAGAAGTCATTTATCCATTTTTAAATGAAACTGCATGCAATTTATGATTTTATTTCATTTTGTTTCATTTGTGGTTGAGGCTTTAGGGGACCAGATCATCTTTGTTAATCGCCCTGATAAGAAAAAAATTCTTTTCTACAATGACAAGAGTTGCCAGTTTACAGTGGATGAAGGTAGGTGTTTTCTTTAGATACAAATACTTTCATAGTAATTGAATTGTATTTGATTTGTTTTAAGCACCTATGCATTTAAGTAACCTTTAGGTATTGTGGCTTCTTGAAACATCTTAATCAAAATGTTAAGTACTGTATTTTATTGCACACTGAGAATACAGCACACTCCCAAATAACGCACAAAAATGGGGAGGGGAGGAGGATTTTTCCAACCCTGGCTGACAGCAAGAAATAGTGTCCAAGAAGTTGCCATTGTCTTTGCTGTGTCCCCAGTCCAATATTTCTATATGGTCTGCTCCCAATATTCTGCAGAAACCATTGCTCCTTGTGTTAGTGTTGCCAGATCTTATGCGGTGCATTGCTGTGCTACAGAGCATCTCAGGAGATAACCCATGGTTTGCTTCTCCTGACAAATACACTGGTCGGTTGCATAGGGTCCCTGTGATTTCATGAGAAAATTGCATCTGCCAAGACCCGCTCTTATTAATCTGTTCAGCCTCTGCAGTGTATGCCATTTGTAACGGGAGCTGGATGCTAACACTGGAGGTAATTCCTTGCTGGCCCCATTCAACAGGTTTGTCTACAGTTTCTCCCATTCTTTTTGCCAGAGGGTGATTTCGATGTGGTCAGTGGTATGGCAGGGGGCGAAAAGCTATTTCTTGATGAAAAATGATGGTGCTCTGGTTGATATCCATATAGTGGGTGGTTGTGATCTGACTCTTGTACCTGCCCATCAGTATCACCTGCTACTTTCCTCCTGATATAAGGGGGTGCTATGCCAGATAGTGTGTATAGGCAGGGAAGAGGGGTAGGTTTTAGGCAGCCTGTTATAATTCTGCATGTATCATTAGGGTGGTGTCAATATGTTTACTGTGACTTGAGCATCCCCAGATGGTGCAGGCATATTCAGCCACAAAGAAACAAAGTGATAAGGCAGTAGTGCATAGGGTGGCTGAATGGGCTCCCCACTTGGAATTTGCAAGCTTACGCAGATTGTTGATCACAGGAAACTCTTACCTCAGGAAAGAATTTGGAAACTGTAGCAAATATATAGGAAAATATATGACTAGCACATCCTGTATTACATAAAGTTGAAGTGCAGGGTGATAGTTCTTTGGTCTTGACATGGCATAATAACATATTTCCATTTGGAAAAAAACCTGTCTATAAATAGGTAAATAAATGAGATTTATTGGAAAATCATAGAGCTTGCCACCTTAACTATGTTCTTTACAGTGCCAGTCTGGGTATCTTTTTTGAGAAAAAAACATCATTCTTCCTGTGCGTCTTCTTTTAGACCTCAGGCCCAAAAGCTTGTCCAACAGCTCTCCCAACTATACAGCTGGTCCAATAAAAGATATCACAAAAATCCTTGAGTCTCAGGCATTTCCTGAATCATCACTGCTACAACAACTTTCCAGTTCTTCATTCTTGCTCTCACCTGCTTAGCCAAGAAAGGAACACATGCTTTCTGGGCCTTGTTAATGTCCTGGGTAATCTGTCATTTCATACTAAAATACGTTAAACAATATTTCTCAATTAATGTCACATTAGGGACACTGCAGCTGAACTAATTGCTTGCACTTTCTTGAGCATGGTAAACACTTCTCATATCATCTCACATTTCAGCTGTGAATGGTGAAATGCTAGTATAATCATACCCTGCATTATACGTTGCTGTATTAAAGAAATTTAATACCTAAAAGTATTTCTGCCCCTTTGTAATGTCGCTTTCACATTTGAATATAGTCTACAGAGAATATTTTTTAGTATTTTTTGAGATTTTCTTCCTAAATATCTATGAAGAAACTTCCATCAATGTTGGAGATCTGTTAGGTTTTAAAAATATGTGGAATTGGTGATAGTCTGTGAAGCTGGCTGTCAATACCAATCAACTCAGAGACCAAAGTCAAGAACTAAGTGAATTTGGAAGTGTAGCTATCCTCTCTGACTTCACCTCTTGTGTAAATGCAATGTTTTTGTCACCAGGACTGCTGTTATACCACAGCTCCTTTAACATAAAACTACTTATTTTCTAGTATCTTTTTCCTTTTAAAAAAAATCTTTTGCACTACTGCACTGTGCATCATTTTGCCTTACATTTGTTGTATGGCGGTGAGGTTTTAAAACTTTTTTTTTTTTTTTTTTTTTTTTTTGCATAACAGCCTTTGTGTGCAATGTGATATATTGAAGGGATTGTTGCAGAAATTGTTCCAAGAGTTTTCAGTGGACAGGTAAGTCAGTGGTGCATCAGACTGAATTTGTTTAAAAGCACCGTCTTCTATTTCCTACATGAATGTCACTGCCAAATATGTGTATACCTAATGTAAAGAGTGTGTGGTATACACTAGTGTGCTAGGTCATGATAAAAAAAAGATAATTCAGAATGGTTTTGGTCCTTCACAAATGGTGAAGCCACAACAGTGATATCCAAATGATTCCTGAGAAGTGCCAAAAACAACCTAATATTGGATCTTTTCTGACAGGACTATATATATAAACTACAGAAAATCTCTAATAAGGGAATTTTGTATTACTTTTTGTGGAAACCTGTCAAATGCATATTCTCCACATGGAGGATTCTAAGCACCTGTGCTGTTTTGATCAAGGACCTTTTGGAAAGCCATCCTTACTGAGGCTTGAGTGAATGCCAACCTATGGCACCATGCACTTGGAACTTGGGCTTGTGTGAACCTCTGTTGATTCAGACCCTTTCAGACTTTTACTTGCTGTGATCATATGGAACCTGACTCTGGTACATGGACTTACTTGGGGTACAAACAGACATATAGGTGTTCTTCAAATGCTGCCCCATTTTAGAGTACTTCAATACCCCCCCGCCCCCAAACATACAGGTCCGTTCCAGCTAAAGTACTGTAGAATATTTGGGAGCTTAGGCTGTTGCTGTGCTCAGACGTGATTCCCTGGGACGCTTCCAAGGGCTCAGGTATGCTGAAGCTTCTTCCAGTACTAGTAAGTCCAGAGGTTCCGCACTTAAATAGCCTTGCTCTTCTGCCTGGGTCACACTGATCACCAAATTTAAGATCAGAAAGGATTTTTTCCCTAGGCCCCATTGGTCACATTTTCCCCTAGGTCTCTCACGGTCATGTGGTGGTCCCTTTTCTAGGCTCTTCTGAGCATATAATGTATTTACTCAATTATGAGATGAGGCTTGCTTTGTTGAATGGAGGGGAAAAAAAACCTCATCTTACGAGTACATGCGACTTACCTGAACTCACAATATGCACAGGGGATGGCAAGGTTAGTGAGGAGGCAGTGAGGCCAGGCACCTAGCACATGGCCAGCCAGCAAAGGGTCCCCTCAGTGTGCTCCCCTGATGTCACTGAAGGAAGTTGGCACACAAGGCCAGCTTGCTTCAGCACGTCATGGGTTGCTGACATAAGTCAGCAACCCCTGACACACATGCCAAGCATGGCACACAAGGCCATTTTGCTGGGCACACCACTCAGCTGCTGCCAGCCAGAGCCCAGGTTGTTCCCAGTAGGCTGCAAGCCCTGCTGCAAGCAGACCAGGCTCAGTGGGCTGGCTGCAGCTGGGAGGCTGCAAACAGCTGCTCCAGGCTCTGGCGTGTCGACACTCCAGCACCTTCCAAGGTAGACATTGCAGTTTTTTCAGCACTCCAGCCAAAAAACATTGCCTGCCCCTTATCTAGATAGTTGCAATTTTTTTTTTATTATTTGCAAGCTTTCACGCCCAAGCACCCTTCATCGGGCAAAGGAGAATTCAAAGATTGTAAAATTTCTCCGAGATAGAAATGAAATTTCATATTGCAGGAGAACAGAAAGCTGGGAGGGTTCTCCTGAGTAGGAAAGTTCATTTGTGAAGAGTATGTGGGTTGCTGAATTTTGCTTCCTTCTTGTTAAATCGTTCATGTTGCACAGGAGAACTAAAAGGTGGTATGGTTCTGGGTGGTAACGCTCATTTGTGAAAAAACTGCTCGATGAATATGCAAATTAGGCTGAAACACAGGCTGGAGCCACTTGTTTACCTCCAGGTGACCAGTGATGAGCAGGATGCTGGATTTTGCTTCTTGCTTATGTTGTGAAGTTTTCATTTCAAAATGGCCGATTACAATATCTTCCATGTTCCAGGGATATTTGTTATAGCTGAGTTCGTCTAGAGGCATAGAGGCAGCCAAAACTCTTGGGGTAGAGGCGATCTTTTAGTAGACTAACTAGATAGTTGCATATTGCTACAGCCATGTTTAATTTGAAGCTTATGGTTTTCAAATTTGCTCTCCAGTTCCACATGGTTAGGGACAGTAGGATCTGACAGTAAGGAGAGGGGGAAGCAGCTGCTATGGGAAAAAGCTGGGGGGAAACAGAGAGCAAAGGCTACCTGACTTATTTTAACTGTTGTAGTAGTGGGAGGGAGACAATCCAAGGCAAAATTCTAATAATTAGATTCTATACCTGGAAAATAATAACGAATTTATAAATTTTCCATATATAGAATCTAATTATTGGGGGGCCATCTTCTATTCAAGTAACTATGGTATTACCTGGCTATCTACCATTGTAGGCTGGATGTTAGCAGTGCCTTCATTTGTCCTGTTTTTATCTGTAGAGTTCATAGAATGTTTTTTGGCATTTGAGGCTTTGTTTCTTTTAGTTGTCTGTGAGGTTTGGTGCAGTGATTTGGGGGATTTCTTTGATTAGTGAATGCCTGGAGAAGGGAATGAGCTAGACGTTCCAGGATGCCTCTTCCAGTCCTGTGTTCTTATAGGTGAATGTCTTTTCCTTCAAACTAGTTGCTTTGCTTGCTCTTATCTGCACTAGTAAATACAAACACTGAGTTAGCTAAAAGGCCTGTTTTCTTCTTGCCTTAATGCCCTTTGACTGGGATGTTTTCAGAATTTCCAGGGCCCTTGGGCTACACAGTGAGGGGAGGCAACTGTAGGGCAGGGACATGAGCCAGTGTCCCTATGGACTGTACAAAGGGAAGAAAGGGAGGCACTACAGGAAACTTAGGAGGGTGTGGTATCGGTCATGACAGGTGTATAAAAGGGTCCTCATGAGGAAGGGGAAGGAGACATATTTGGAAACATGGAGCAAGCACACGGCCTCTGGAGCTCTTTCAGACTCCAGATTAACATGTGAGTAACTTACCTGAAGTTTAGCCAGTAACAGTGTTCTAGAAGCGTGTCAAAAGGCTACCAAGCCACTTCTGTTTGCTCAGAAGTATTCTTTTGATACTTCTCTGACTTGTTCCTCTCCCCAAGCCTACCCCCGCTACCCAATAAAGCTGCTCGCTATAACAAGGCTTGTGGTACATGCTGGAGAAAGATTAGGCATGCCTTTTTATTCCTTTAGCTCGTCTGGCTAAGGGAGGCTACTTTCCATGCTTCAGGCCATAAGAAGCACCCAGATATATCCTGCTGGGCTTAAGCAACCCCTAGGTCTACAGGGCCCGTGTATCCTGGGTGGCACAGGGCCCAAACAAAGACCTGAGTCCCAGTGGTGGCAGCACTACCCCAGGCTTTTGGGTATGCTCCAGGAAGGGGATCAGCCACAAGTTGGCACCCCTGGGGAAGTATCCATGGCTTGGTTTTTGGCTGGGTGCTGTGAGGTGGGTGGCTCCGTGCAGGTGCGCCCCCTGCTGGCCTGCCACGGGTGTCTATGGACAGACAAAGATGCCAGGGAAGGTGGGGAGAGATGGAGTGTCACTACTTGCAATAAGTTGTTATGTGGGGAGGGGGCAGGGGGTGTATAAGAAGAGGATGTGTCAGAGTCCAGCCAGCAGGTGGCAGCTCTTGGGAGGGAGGCAGGGAGAACTCCAAAAGAGAGGCAGGAGGTAGTCCTGAGAGCCACTGAATGGGGCAAAAGGAGGAAAAAGCAGCACTATCAGAGAAGCTGTTTCACCATGGCAGTTGAGCAAATTAGCCACCAGTGGTAGGCAGGGTATAGGCAGGAAGTGCTTAAAGCTGTCCTGCCACCTTTGAATGAGGTACTTGGCACTATGGGAATATATGCAAGAGAGTGACAGGTGACCGACCGTATTCTGCATCAGCTGCACAAACTAGTAAAAGACAGCTAAATAGAAACTTCATAAATGAAGATCATTTGAGAGTTACCTTTTGATATCAGCATGCCATTTTCAGTTTGGTAGGTTAGCTGAGCACCTTTCTGTTCTTCTTTTCTGTTGCAGACAACTTGATTCACTACTTCCTTCCAGCTTGGCATACCATAAATCAGACAAGTGGTTTCTTAAAGGCAGTAGACAATGGTTACTGCATATGGTGTCATGCCCTGCAGCCTCCTGTAATCTGTCCATCCAGCATCACCACCTTTCTCTCCCTCCTCTCCCCATAAAGTATTCTTTTTTTTCAAGAGATAAAATCTATTGAAGAGAGCCATAGATAAGGCCCCCAGTCAGTATCAAGAAAACCAGGTACTTTTTCATCAAAACCCCCCCCCCCAACATCTAAGGCCATCCTATCATGGCATTTCTCAAAGAAATCTAGTTTTCTCTCTCTTCCTGTTAAGATAGTGACACCTTACCAAGAAGTCATAATAAAGAATTCAAGAATCTCCCCCAACCCAAACTTTCACTACTTTATTGGGTCCATTATGACTTACAGGCCAAAACAAATGTTTTTTTAAATAGTTCTTTATCGGTAAAGCAGCATGATTTACTCTTCTCAGATTCTGGTGTGTGTTTGGCTTAATTTGCAAAGCCACACTGGTGGGGGGGTTTTTGTTTTTGTTTTGTTTTGTTTTTTGTTTCTTTTTGTATCCTGACTATGGGGTGGATGTGTTTCTTTTATCCACTTGGTGGCACCCTAAATCCAAAGTGATAGTGTATGTGACCATACAGGGTAGTGTTAGCTATGTGATTGTCTGCTTTGCTCCTGAGTCTTTAGTTCTGTGTGATCCCTTTACCGTTGGATTCAATGTAATAGGTTGCCCTAAGTAGCCCAGTATAATTGTAAGATGCTTTGATACTCAACACCCATCTTCAAATAAACATGGAAAAATGCAGTTGGCTGCAAGTATCCCAGTTAAAACAAAATATCTGAATATAGTCCGATTTTATGAAGTCATTTTTAAAAAGAGTTTCAGGATACTGTGTAACCACTCTAAAGAAAATTAATTTATTACATGTTCTGTTGCCCTATTTCAACTGTACAGTTGACTCCCGTTTTATATTCTTGTTTGACAGATTTAAAATACAGAAATGGAGTTTTAACTTCAGGATAAAAAGCATTAAACATGAAAAGCCATGGTTATAGATTAACCATAGATCATCTTTTTGTATTGGCATTGGCAGTTTGTGTTTTCTGGTGTTAATTTTTCATTTTTTCTTGAGAAGACTAATATAAAATTAAAGATTCCACTTCTCTTAGTTCCTCCTTTCCTGTGTGCTTTTTTTTATGACTGCTAGAGATTGTATGCTAATTTTCTTGTCCTGTCCATACAACATGAGCTCTTAAGGGAGCTCTTATTTTTATTCTTTGTAAAACATTATAGAACTAACTTACATTTTCATTTAAATGTTTAGAGTGCTGATTTTCAACCAGAGTGTCACAAGATCCTTTTAAGGGTGTCATGGGGTGCTGTGCAATATTAGCACATTATGGGTGGAAATACATATATGTGATCCACAAGATACACCCAGAGATTTAAAATAGGAATCTATAGTATCAGAAAAGTTCTGACTTGGTGTGGTGTTTGAGTTCTCTGCAACAAAAAAATTGCTTTATTATTTTTTCACAGTCAAAAACAGAGGGAGAGCTAACAGCATTTTCTGAGAGGTGTTTTTAGTCTCATTTGGAGTGCATTGAGCAGGGGTGGGCAATTATTTTGGGCAGAGGAACACTTACCCAATTTTGGCAAGCTGTCGAGGGCCACATGAGTAGTAGCCCCACCCCTTAACAGGTGCCCCACCTCCTGGTTGCCATCTTGTGACTGGAAGTCCCACCCCCTAACCCCTGACCTTTGCCACCAGAAGTCCCTCCCCTGCCCCCAGAAGTACTCCTTTCAGCAAGGAGTTTTGCCATCTTGGAATCAGAAAAATACCAAATTGTGTTCTAAAAAGTGATCATCTGAAACATTCATTAATTTGATTTAGAAAATTATTTTTGTCGTGCTTTACATGCGTTTGTGTAGTGTACATAGAGGTGATTGCACAATAGCTTGAAATGAAGTCTTATGCTTGTATACTGGAGGGTTGGGTATAGGTTTGTGGGGGGCTGTGGGTATGTGGAGTGTGGGGGAGGGTATGGGTGTGTCAGGGAGGGTGTATAGGTGTGTGTGTGTGTGTGTGTATGAGTATGGGGTTTGTGGGGAGTTGTGAGAGGGGTGGCATGGGGGGGGTCTGCATGTCTGGCAGTGTGGGGGGCGGTGTGGGTGGTTGTGTATGGTGGGGTATGCATATGAGACTCACCCTATGAATAAACACACATGCACACCTCCCCAGGGTACTGACTCGGCTCCCTGGTCCAGTGATGCAGCTGGGAGCCACGTAATGCTAGAGCAGTGCAGGGGCCAGGAAGACAGGGAAATGGCTGGAGGTGGGGTGGGGCTGGACTGCTGTGTTCCTGCTGAGGCTCCCTCTGGGTCCTACTGTCCGTGGTTCTTGTCAGCTTTGGCAGGCAGCCAGGAGCAAATAAATATTTTCTAAAGTTTTTAGGGGCCCCATAGCCTGGATAAAATAGTCTGGCAGGCAAGATGCAGCTGACAGGACATATTCTGCCCACCCCTGGTGTTAAGTCTAACAAGACATACCTTGAATCTGAAAGAAAGTTGAGAACCGTTGTTTTGAACTTTCATAACACTTGGAGGGCCCCAGACTGTTGCTGCTTAGCATGTATGTGTATATCACATATTGTATATCACCTGCATTACAGTTTGGGGCTGTGCTAGCAATCGCATGTTGTGCAGCTTGGAAATGTAATATATCACAACCAAGGTATACATTTGTTTATTGGAGGTTGTATTATATATTCATTGCATATATTTCTAAGTAACCTATCACATCAAAACGTTAAATATTTAAGTTAGGAAATTTGTTTCTCATAGATAAAGAGAACAAAATTCTTTTGCACTGGTAGTGCTTACCTAAAAATACCAAATCTTTTGATGGGGGGAAATCAAACAGTACAAAAATGGCCTGAACAAAGAGTATGAACCTTATACACCTTCAAAGTAGCAGGTTTACCACTCGGGTTTCTTTTGAAAAAAGTCCCGTGTCCATTACTGACAACATCTCATCCTTGCATTATGAGGGACAATGGACCATGTCCCAATTTTCTGAAGCTGCCAAAACTGGATCAGGGCTGTCTGGGGCAAATGATACTGGATCATAGACTATGACCAAACTTAGGATTTTCCCCCAAATGATTTCTCAGTAAAGGTGGAATATGCCAGTTTGTTCTGCCTAGGAAGTAGTAGTGTCACTGTTTGCACAAAGTTGGCTAAAAGTTTCATTTTCAGGGGTAGACTCAATACAAAGCAATAGTCTAGATCTGAGACTGTGAGGGGAATGGAGACCCTGGGAAGAAGGGTGTGTTTTATTTTTTTTTTTTGTCCAGCGAATTAAGAGAGAGGTATTTCTTGTCTCCTATCCCTCCCCCCCCCCCCCCCCAAAAAAAAAGGGGTGGGGTGTTGATGGAGATTGGGGGAAGAGATTCTTTCTATTACAAAAATTTGGGAGGTGCTTAAATCTGACTGAGGTCCATACAGTTACCTAGATAATGTACATTTATCAGCATGAAGAAATACATGACATATCAGGAAAATGTTACCAAATGATTTCTTTGCACATTCACAAATTATTTAATTGGATTTTTAAAAATCTACACACAGTGGGCTTCATCTATAAAACCATCTCACAGACAAAGAAGAATGGCTTTAAAATCAAGTTGATTATACTATTGTTTAAAAATTACGTTACTGCAAATGCAGTACTCTTGTAATTTTTAAAACTCTGCGCCTTATTTTGTGGAAATTTTAAAATACTGCCTTTTTATTGGGCAGGATGAGGAGGTGAACTGATTCTTAGAGCATATCTGTAACCAGTCTTGTGCTCCAGGGATGGCTAGTGTGTCCCCTCGGGGTCCCATGATCCTGCACAGTGCTTTAGCCCCAGGGTGCCCTCCCCTCCTAACTTGCCCACCACACTTTAGATGCAACTATTTAGTTGCAACGGAGGCTGCCTAATAGGTCCCAGGATAAGCCCTAGTACCTCTAGGTGCCAGCTGGTTCTTTCAGTTATGCCTTCAGGGCTAGTTGCATGGTTTCAGTCAGCACTTGACCCCAGTGTTACACCAGACTACCTCAGGCCTTTATAGCCTTACTGGCATCTCAGTCTTTCTGGCCTCAGCCCCCTTTTTCTTTCACTGGTTCCCATAGCTTAGGCCCACTGTGCTGCACCTGGCTTCTGGGTCCTAGCCCTTTGTGAGCTTTGAACCTGCTTTGGCTGTCACTGAGTCCATGTGTCCTCTCTCCACCCTGCTGTGGGTACTCTGGCCCCAAGCTCTGCCCTGTTCTGGGCCCTCTGTCCCTCAAGTTCTTCCTTGTGCCTCACCCCAGCAGGGCTCCAGGTGATCACATGCCCTTCAGGTGCTAATGGGACCTCCAGATCTCCCATTAGTTCCTTCCACAAACCACCAGGCAAAGCATAGACTGAAACATGAGCCCACTGACTTAATTCTTCAGCACATTGGCTGTCTGAAATTCCCCATGCAGACTGAGCCTCCCTCTCTGCCAGCCCTCAGCTCCTTACTGGCCTGTCTCCAGGATAGCAAGCTCTCTCTCATGATTTTCTCAGCAGTCTGCTGTGGGGCTCCTTCCCCTTCAGCCTCCAGGGCCAGACTGCCCTCTTGTGGCTCAGGACCTGTGTTTATATATCTCCCTGGCCCTCCCCTCTGCTGATCACCTGCCTCCCTTACCTGCTGCAGGTGCTTCCTGATTCAGCTTGCTGGCTCAGCCTTAGGGTGGCTCACTGCTGCTGGGCTCTGTTGTGTATCTGTGCAGGACTCCAGTCACTGGTGCTTCCACCACCACTGGCCCTATGGTGAGTGTTTACCCAGGTGCTTCTGCCATCCAGTCTATTCCCAAGGGCTTGGCTGGCCAGTATTCCCCAGGGCCTGCTCTCCCTTCTCCATAATGGGGTAGGAGCCCCATTACAATATCGTATGGTCTTTTTTTATAGAAACAACATTTCAATTAGTGAAAAGTCAAAAAAGGGTAACTGAGTTTACAAATTCTGCAACTTTTTCTTTACAAAACTACTTTGTTCTCGAGCTAACAAAGTATGCCAGTAGAGCCATTGCATCTAAAACAGATTATGCAGTTGAATATTTACCAGCACTAAGTTTTTAAAGCAGGGGTGGGCTATTATTTTGCCTGGAGGGCCGCTTAACAAGTTTTGGTGAGCTGTCGAGAGCTGCAAGGGTAGCCCCGCCCCTTGACAGGTGCCCTCCCCCCTGGTTGCCATCTTGGGATGAGAAGTCCCTCCCCAACCCCAGATTTTTGCCAGTCCCTCCTCTTTTCCTGGAAGCACTCCTTTTGGCAGGGGGAGGTGCCATCTTGGAACTGGAAAAAAATCAAACATCTACTGTAACTTTAATTTAAAAAAACATTTTTGTCCTGATTTGTGTGTGTTTGCATGATGTATCTAGAGGCGATTGAGTAATAGTTCAAAATACTCTTACACTTGTATATTGTGCGGGGGTGGGGGGAGTATGGGGTGTGGGTATGGGCAGTGGGTGTGGGATATGTGGTTGGGGTAGTGGCAGTGTGTGCATGTGTGTGTGGGTATGTTGAAGTAGGGAAGTGTGGGGGGGTGGGGTTGTGGGCAGTGGGAGTGTGTTTGGGGGCAGTGGAAGGGTCTGAGTGTGTTTGGGGGTGGGGAGTGTGGGAGGGTGTGTGTGTTTGTATAGTAGGGGGTGGGGGACCTATGAGTGGGTGTGGGTATGTTTGGAGGTATGGTCGGGGATTGGGGAGAATCCTTGGAATCCCTTGAATGTGCGAGTCCGTGGAGCTGTATGTTGTGGCAGCAAGCGGGGCCAGCCCTGCTCAGCCCCATAGCATGCAGCTCCCCATGCTCCCTGGCTGTAGGCGGCAGCAGTGTGTGGGACCAGCCCCACCCAGTCCCATAACACGGAGCTTCTCCACTCCTGCCTGAGTCCCTGGCTGCATGTGGTGGCAACATACAGGGTCAGCCCCACTGGCCCCCTGCTCCTGCCTTAGTCCCTGGCTGCATGTAGTGGCAGGTGCAGAGCCAGCCCTTCCCAGCCCCATAGCTGCAGCTCCCATGCTCCTACCCCTGTCCACACGTGGCGGCAGCGTGCAGGACCAGCCCAACCCAGCCCCATAGCGCTCAGCTCTTACCCAAGTTCCCGGTTGCATGTAGTGGTGGCAGCGTGTGAGGCCAGCCCCATCTGGCCCCGTAGCACACAGCTCCTGCAGCATGTGGAGCCATCCTGGCTGACTTCATAGTTCATGGTTCCATGTGCTTCTGCCCCCTTCCCGCAACAGGAGTCCCTGACCCCCTGTCTGGCGGGGCCATACCTGAATTTCCATTCTTCCAGGTGACCAGGCAAAAGCTGTGCCAGGCAGAGGCTTCTTGTCTCCAGCACCCCCTGGCTTGGGGCTGGGGCAGGCCAGGCCAGGTTGGGGTGGGCCAGTGTGGTTGCTTACTACAGCCACACTTCCTGCATGGAGGCGCCAGCTTGTAGAGGGGCAGCCCAGGGCCAGGGCTTACAGAGGGCTTATGGAGGGGCCCGCAGACCAGATGGAATTGCCTGGTGGGCCAGATTCAGCCCGCAAGCCATATTTTGCCCGCCCCTGCTTTAAGGCATGCTGCACAAAACGCTTCTTAAGTGCTGCAGTGGTGTTGACAACTGTATACTGAACGTATCTCAAAATAAAGAAAATAATCTAGCCTTTTGCTGCTAGTGTTTTATTTATGACTTGTTAGCCAAACCTGTTGATAGGGACTACATAACTTAATGCCCATGGGATTAAGGGTGGTGGAATTGTACCAGTTGCTGCCTAGATAAGACATTCCAACGAATACGTGGAACTGACATGATAGGTAGCATGGTCAGTGTGGCTGGCAGCTGCTCTAATTGAGATGTTGCTTCTCTGTTCTTTTCCTCTTCCATTATTTTCTCTTTAATGTCAGAGTTTTTAAATTGATTAACTGTATAACACTGTATATTACAGCAATAATACCTTTGACCAATTAATGGAGTAAGTGCATTAAATCTTCAGAAAGTGAAAGGCAGATGGTGGACAGTCCTGTGATAGTGGCAGCTGAATATTAATAAATTAAGCTGGCTCCTGTGGTTAGTTAATACCAAACCCAAGGATCTTTTGAACTGATGTTTTAAATGACCTTGAAGTGTAAAAACCTGTGCAAGTGCTTCAGGAAAAAGCCCAAAACCAGTACTGAGTTGTTATTATGCTGCTATTGCGTGCATTCTGGAGCATGTTTAACACCGAAACAAATTTCAGCTTACCTCTATAATTACATATTTTCTTTCCCAAAATGCAGTTAGCACTTTGAGTGACTAAAGTTGTGCATATTCTCTGATGCCAGTGATGGTATGGTTAGCAGAGGCCTCATGTATATCATTATATGATGCTACATACGCAGGAATGTTGGGAGATTTGTGTTTGCACATGCTTATTTTCCATGAACGGGATGTTCTTTTTTACCAGTGTTTTATACTCATCACAATATGGGATGAATGCTTTGTTTGGTATTTTAGAATTTCAGAAATTATGGAGGAGCATTCCTGTGGATTCTATGGATGAAGAGAAAATTGAGGAGTATCTGAAACGACAGGGTATTTCTTCCATGCAGGAAGCTGGACCAAAGAAAATAGTAAGAGTTATAAATTGCAAGTCTTTGAAAAAGGACCTTTTTTCTTAGCAACTCCAATATTACTTTTAGTAGAAAAAGAATTGGCTAAAAGGAACACGCAATTACTGCATATAGTGCTCACTTAACTGGGGTCAGATCCAAAGATAGTAACTCTAGCAATACAGCCAGCAGATTTATGTTCTTAGAACTTGCTGGGAAGAGTATCCTCAAAGTGTCAGTAATGAGAGGCAATAGGGAAACAGTAAAAGCCACTGCAGACTTGCAAGTGGCTGCTTTTAAAAGCTGCATGATACATAAATGATGAAGTGAAAATTACTTAAGATGGCAGGGAGAAGATTACTCCCACACACTTGCACATGGCTAGGTTAAGTCCTAATGAAAAGCATGTAGTCCAGAGTGGGAGTAATATACCAGTGTTTTGCGGGAAGATCAAAACAGGACTTCTGACATTGAGTCACATACAGTGTCTCCAATTTGTTCTCTCTGCCTTTGATCTCAGACTCAACCCATTTATCAAATGATTATATGATGTGATAGTAAAAGTAATATTTGTCCCTTGTTTTGTTTATCTCCACATTATGGTGCCTGTTGATACAGGGCTGTTGCCAGAAACCCTAAATGGAACGTCAGTGGGGACAGTCACTGTTGCCACCGGTGGCATTTGTAATATTTTCTTCTTGTGCTTACAAACATAAACAGAGTGATTTGACAATAATTCTCTAACAAGAAGGATATTCTATGCTCTCCCTATTTATTCATATTTGACATAAGTGAATGTTTTGAAAAATTGAAAAAATCAGCTCCCTCCACAGAGGTGGCTAGCCATGTTGGTCTGAAGTCAGGCAGAAGAAGACAGGGCAGAGTGGCACCTTGGACTCCTCAGCACTGAACTACCTATGTCCAATTCTCATCACATCACTAGGCTTTGCTACTGACCTAGATGTCAGTTGTGCCCCCTCATCAACATAGGCCGCATCACTGAACTAAATTATAACAATTTAATATTCATCTGCTCCTCAATCAACATTATATATGCTACAACCTGCCTACAGTGCCCTCTACTGCTGACCTTAGCCAGCTAAGATGAGCCCTACATGAAAGAAAGAACATGGATGTTACATTGACATCTGCTCCAGAAACGTACATAAGCCTGTGGTAGAACACTTTTACCTCCTTGGTTGAGCTTTCCTTAAACAAAAATACTTTAAAAAATAGAAATCATCCACAGACTGAATTGTATTAACCATGGTCTCAACCAGGGCTCTATGGATTCTTATCCCAGTACCTGGACTAGCTGTTGACTCCTATTCCCGCCAGGTGTTAACTGCCATGTTATCTCAGTTAATCTAATCAGTCCAATTACCTCTTTCAGCAGTGTCCCCTTACCTGTTCTTTTTCCTTCCATGTATAATCTTTTAGTTCTGCTAGTACAGTGGTTTTCAACCTTTTTTCTTTTGTGGACCCCTAAAACATTTTGAATGAAGATGCAGACCCGTTTGGAAATTTTGAATGGAGGTGCAGAACTCTTTGAATTGTAAGTGTGGGTATTCACATGCTTTTAATTGATCAGAGTCATATTTTGTGGATCCCTGACAGTCTGCAGACCTCTTGGGATCCACAGATCACAGGTTGAAAACCACACTGTAGTACATTCATAGCATCTGACAAAGTGGGTTATTGCCTACAAAAACTTAACCCTTCTCTGAACCAGTTACTGTCTAAGGTACCACTCTGTCCTACCTTCTGCCCTCCACCAGAGTACTGCTTTACAACACTATTTGGGACTTTGATGAATGGCATAGCATGCTATAGTTAGATTCTTCTCCAGTTGGAGGGATGTCTTTGTAACTGTTGTTTTGCTTTTCCTTTCAGGCTCCCATTCAGAGGAGGAAGAAACCTGCTTCTCAGAAGAAACGGAGATTTAAGACTCACAATGATCATTTGGCTGGAGTGCTGAAGGATTATTCTGATGTTGTTCCTGGCAAACAGTGAACATTTGCAGTTCTAAAGCAAGCATGGGTTTATTTAGGCTCTTTGCCTCTTGAGGTCAATGTTGGCTGGAAGAAAGACTGACTGTATATTGTAATGTGGTGTGTCCCCCCTTTCCTGCAGCTGTCACAGTGAAACTGTTCTGACTAGGAGCAAATACCAATAACCCTGTTTAGGGTATAACTTAACTAGCTAGTGGAAATGTGACTTTGAGTAAGAGGTATTCACTGACAGCCTTTCAATATTAAGGGTTCCTCAGCATGTGATGCTAGAGTTCCTGTTAAATGCTTAACTACACGTTTGAATCATTTAGTGGGTATTTTCCTAGAGTGGGCTTGCAGATAGAATTGGATACAACATTTGTTTTATCTATTTCAAGAGGACATATTTATAACAAAGTTGCAAAAGCATTTCTTTTAAAGAGATAAGGGCATTCACAGTTTGTATATTTCTACTTTATCTTGGAATTGAGCTTTACTGAAAGTTGATGTCTAAGATGAGAATTCCCATCAGGCTGCACAGTGGTTATGCTGTTAATCAGAAATCGTCCTCGGAACATTGCTGATGACATGCATGTAGTGCAGCGGTGCCCACTGTGTTTTACCCCATGGGCCAAATGAGCAGCGCCAGGTTGGTCGTGGGCTGGATTCCAATCCCACCACTCAGAGCCTGCAGATTTGGTGATGGAGGACCAGTGGTGGTGTTAATTGCCACCACTCCCCTGCCGGCAAATTTCCAGAACAGTGGGGAGTCCCACAGACCAGGTGACATGGCTATGCAGGCTGGATCTGGCACATAGGCCAGGGGGTGAGCACCCATGCTGTAGTGGAATGCCACATGTTCCACAACTTTGAATTATGGGATTAAGAAAATGAAAATGTAATGCTAAGGTTTCTGTTTTTTAATAAAGCCCATAAAGGCGATGTCCCTATATATTGTCTTCATAGACAAGTCTTGTAAAAGAGATGACCAGCATCTTTCGGGACTGTCACATTTTCCTTCCCAAGTTGAAGTAAAGGATTTTGAGTGAAAAGATGTCAAGTGCTAGTTCATCTTTGATGCTGTTCTCTCTCTTTTTTTTCCTCTCTTTTTTAGGCAGGCGGCGTAGCACCTTAGGTGTGCATGTTATATGTAGTTTACAATATTTTATGTTATATCTTTTGACTAATATGAAACTTACCAGTTAGACATAGTTTGGCTAACTTTCGATTTTACATAAGGAACAGGAAGGCAATTGGTACTAATTTTGTCTTCATGGAATCACAAATGAGCAGCAGATGACATGCTTCTTGAAGGATTTTGCAGAAAGTTAAATGAAAGAGTAACTGATAGTTGTTTTTAAGAACTCATTGCACATGTGGGGAAATGTCTGAAGTTCTTTTCATTCAAAGAAAGATGTTCTACCTTTAGTTCATTGCATTTTTAGCCAGCTTTTTCAGTTTAGGCTCCATCCATATGGCTCTGGCAGCAAGCTAATGGTTACTTTTACACCTTAATTGTTTTAATGATTTCAGGTGAGGATGGTGATGAAATCACAGTTAAAACATCCGTCAGCCATTTTTACTAATTAGTTACAGGGAAAAAATGGGGAAATAAAGAGCAAACAGATGTTTTGTTCATTGTAAGTAAGCAATGTCAGTGCTCAACCATAATGTTTTGATTGTGGCCTTGGAGAGCTGACTCGGGGCCAGCTAAGATCATATTGGAAAGACCAGGTAAAACGTATAGTCCTACTAATGGAAAAGGTTTCCTCCTTTTTCCCAGTTGCAACAGCTATCTTGCACAGCATTGGAGACAATGAAGCCCCAGTTGCAGCTAGCTAGGTTATATAGTAAAAGCTGAGAAATACCATGCACTGAAGTTCAAGTAAGTGTCATACCTGTACTTTTAAGTGGAAAGCATAGCAAAGCCAAGGAATGGACAAGCTAAAAGAAACAAAGAACTTAAGTGCTGCATTGGGTCAGACCAACTGTCCCAGTCCTTCTAGTCCAGAATTCTGTCTCTGTTTGTGACAGCAGAGGGTGGTTTGTGTATAGGGCATGTCTTGTGTCCTCCATCCCCTGTTATATCCTCCCTGGCATTCTTGATCATTGGTTTACCTGCGCCAGAGGATACACTACTGCCCATTGTGTTTAATAGCTATTAATGGATCCATCATCCATCAGTATGTCTAAAATGAGGCTAAACTCCCATCTTTTTGAATTTTGCTTGAGTATCACAGTCTGAGAACCCAACCAATCTTTTCTCATAAGCGGTGGTGGTCTCAAACTATATCAACAAGAATCCAGTCTTGAACACAATGTAAATAAGGTCCCAACATGCGTTGGACTGTTCATAGCTTGACAGTTATGATTTTAGGCTTCCCCTTAAAGTTTAAAGTAGGAGTTCATAGTCCTCTAAAGCCTTAAATCTGTTCCAGTTTCTGTCCTGGAGGTGGGTCAAGTCAGCAAATCACAGAGGAGAGCACCTACCAAGGCAGGGCTGGGAAGACCTTCAGCCTAATGGCAAATCTTTGGCCTCAGTCCAGTGGCAATTATACAGGACTCAACTGGGCCAATTCCCCACATAAGCATGCAGCACAATTTACGGGGCTTTTGTTTTTCCATAAATTTTAGGCAAACGTTTTAGGACCCAGAGGTCTGTGGGCCTGATTTTTCCTTCTCTCAACTCTGCTTAGCTTGAGTCTCCAAGCTGGCAAATTTAACTTTGGTTTCAACCAACCTGCAAAGCTGCAACTCAGCAACAAGAGATGACATAAAGGTCACTTTGACTGTGATCCATTCTTGGCAAAGAAAAAGAAGTCTCAAGAGGTCTCGTCTGGATAACCAAAGTCAAAACAAGAAATGGGCCAGCCAAAATAAGGAAATTTGGCTTAGGAAGAGAGGAACGAAAGTCAGCAAAACTGACCCCCATCTAAGAATGAAAAAAGATATCAACAGCTAGAAAATTTGGTCAATTTTAGTTAAGAGTAATCCAATATGGTAAGCAGAAATAGGCTTACTAATATGCATTAACTATATGATAAGAAATGTGGTATATGAGGAGAAAAGCTTGCACTTCAAAGCCCCTCGTGAAGAGATCCTGACAGCAATCCAAGAAAACTTCACGCTGTACAGACATCAGACCTTGGAGCCGGGAGTCCCTGGATGAGACTTTACAGACTAATCAGCGTTGTCAAATTTGTTGTACTTTGGGGCAATGAGCATGTTGTATTACTTTTGACTAACCGCTATAATAGTATTCTAATTGCTAAAAGCTTAATAAATTTGTTATTGGTTAAGGAGTAACCATGTCCTAGCCTTGAAATTTATACCTTGTACAAGGCCTAATTTAACATTACTGGATGTAACACATGGTGATATTCACTTGAGGTTTTGTTGCTTCACCACTGCAGCCAGTACCAGACAAGTTCACCAGAGGTGAGGAAGCAGTAGTAGTGTGCTTCAACTGCTCCCACTGCTGAAGAAAGAGTTCTAGTAATTGTGGTACCCTGCGTTGCTGGTCCTGACATCCAGTATGCAGCTTGTCACGCGAATTCTTCCCAAGACATTACTGCCTGGAGACATCCTCATTCTAGTTCTCAGTCATAGAACCATAGAATAGTAGATCTGGAAGGGATCCAGAAGTCAAACTGCCTGCTCAAGGCAGCATCATCCCTGTCCACACCATCCCAGGCACGTGCTTAGAATCAGAGAAGTACAGCTGGAAGTGACCCCCATAGGTCATCTAGTCCAGGCTCCTGCCTGAGGCAGGATCATCCCTATCCAAATCCATTGTCTAACTTAGCATAACTACGTGGTCAACACAACTACACAGTCAACTCTGATGCAACACCAAGACGTAACACCCTAATGTGCCACAGGTAAAACAGGGTGGCTAACATCCTGCTGCTGCAAAGATTGTTAAAATATGCTTAAGAGATCCCTGCAATAGTTTTGTGTCCCTTGCCACAGAGGATGGCAAAACCCCCATAGTCCATACCTATCTGAAAATAAGCTAAAATTCCTTCCTGGAGATCAGTTTGACCCTGAGCAGAGAGGCAAGACCCTCTAGCCAGGAACCCCCAGGTTTAAGTCTCAGCAAAAGCATTGGCATAACTCAGTTAAGATCCCCAGACTTGGCTGCAGTCAACCCTTAATGCCCCTGGGGAATGCTTTAAAGGGCAAAAAAAACCTGGTGTGTGTAGCAGCACGGATGGGGGGGAAATCTCTCTTGGTCCCAATGCAGGGACCAACAAAACCTCTGGAGGCACCTTGAAGTCCCTACCTCCTGTGCTCCAGAGTGCACTGGCAAATGTGCACATACATGTCTGGTGTGCCTGAGGCAGATGCAGATGCAGAAAAATGCTTGGTACCAGGTGCAGCTAGGGGAGTGGGAAAGGAGACTGTGCTATGGAGATATGCCCCTTTAGACTTAGTCCACACATGGAAGGCTGCTGTTGCTTTCTGTACAGTGGCAGGCTTGAGGGAGTCAGGAGGTCCCTTAGATACTGCCCTGCTGGTAGAAAGAGCTGGGTTGCCATTTTGTGGTTTTTGTCACTGGATGTAATGACTTTGGGAGGTTCCTAGTGGTAAAATGGCAGTATTAAGGCTCCTGTAAGAGTTTCCTACATGTAAAACCTGGTAACTTCCTGGTGAGATTTTTGACAGCCTTAGTAGGGGGTCTGCCTTGCGCTGTCTGCTGACAGCTTGACAGCCGTATGGCAAAATTTTGCTGGAAGGACTGGCAACACTGAGCTTTCTGCTGCTTCTGGCACACCAGCTCCCCTGCATGGGCTTGGTCTGCCCTCACAGCTGTCTTCGGTAGGTCTTTGTCATGCAGACAAGGCCGGGAACAGCTTGAGAGGTGGTTTCTTACCTGTGCTCAATGTCTGCTAACTCCTGATCTCACTACACACGTTAGCAATGATAAATCCCAGCTTCCACTCACGTTACATTATTTTCGGTTTTCGTACAGGGCTGACAAAGGTACAGTCAAAGGTACAATCTGCAGACTGAATCTGGCCCATTGAGCCCTATAATCCAGCCTGTGGATTATACACATGGCACTTCGGGCTGTTGACTAATTGAAGAGGAGAGAGAGAAGGCGTATTTCCTGCAGCTGTCACAATACAGATCGAGGCTGAGACGAAAGGGGCTTGGACTTCCCTGGCCAGGATCTCTCATCAAGGCAGATGCCCTGCCGTGCCTGCCCAAACTGCCAGCTCTTCTCAGCCCTCGCAGCTCCCGCCCCCAGGATCAGCCCCAGAGCGGGGAAGTGCCACAGGGCCCCAGCGACACGCCTGCCGTGCCTGGCCCTGCCTTCTCGTTCCCTCCCCGTGTCCACGCTCCCGTCCAGGCTGCTCTCGGCAGTGCTGGGGCGCAGCGGGACGCCACCTTTGCCGCGTTGGCTGCAGGTTCCTTCTGCCTTCGCCTCCCAGGAGGGGGGACAAGGTTGTATCATCCCCCAAATGCAACTGGAGTGCACTGGACCGGAAAACTCTTCCCTCGCTGCAGTGTCAGTGTCCCGGCCCCGCAGGCTTTCCCCGGCCCCTCAGACGCAGCAGACAGCTCGGGGGGAGCTGGGCAGGCTCCCTCTAGCTCGGGGCTGCTCTTCTCCCTGGTGTCTAGCAGGGGCCAGCACCGCGCTCCCTCCTGTCCAGGGCTGCCAGCCGCAGGGGCTCGCACACCTTCTCCTGCAGCCACAGCCCTGTCCCCCAGCAAGGCAAACCCCAGTATAACACAGCGTGTTCAGCTCTATCCCATGAACGCTGCGTGTCCCCGGCGGCTGGGGGGACACGGCTGCGCTGCCAGCGGCGGCAGCGGGAGCACGGCGGTGGTGAGCGGGGGGGTGGGGCGGGGTGGCGCACGCCAAAGGGGTCTCAGTGGCGACATTGTCCCTTGGTAGCAAAACACTCCAGCAAGGGCAGAAAGAGAACCGGTTTGCAAGACTTGGCAGCCTAAAGCATCAGCAGTGAAAATGAGCGCCCAGCAAGCGAGGGACTCGTAAGGTCTGGGAACGTCACCTTCCCGCCATGTTCCTTGGTTTACGGAACTTATGAATGAAAGCTCTTCCTAAAACGAGGGCTGCTAATTACTAAGAATGATGATAACTCCTGATGCTCACACGCTGCAATCCTGTCCTCACAGCAGGCATCTCCTGCTGCTGTAGACCCTTCCCGGCTGTGCCACCCCGAGGGGCCTTTCAGGAGCTGCGTGGCAGAGGCAGACTGCCACTTAGACACACAAGGGGAAGGACATCTCCACTCTTCCCCCTTGCCGCCCAGCCCCTGTCCCCCGGGTGGGTCGCTGCTCAGGGTGGATGCTCAAAGCCAGGCCGGGTTCGTAGCAGGACCTGGCACTTGGGCGGCTGATTTGAATCCCAGTCCAAGCTGCGGCCATTAACACATCCATGTTGCCTAGCCTTGCCCTCCAGATAAGGGATAATGACGCATCAGAGAGGAGGAAGAAATGCCCCTCTGCATTGCTAGGGGTTCAGCTTGGACTAGGATCCCCCTGAGACACCTCAACACCGTGGCAATGTCTGGTAGTGCACTGGGTGGAGGACCTGGCCCAGTGTCCCTGCCCAGCTACGCTTCAACAAGGCCTGCCTCTGCCTGCTTTGTGATGCGTGTCCTCTTTGCCATCACATTGCCGTGACGATGGTGCTGGGGCAGAGATAAAAGCAGAGCAAAGGAGTTGTCCTGCTCACTCTGTGCTTGACACGGAGGGCAGGAGTGAAGCTACTTGGTCGTCGCGTTTCTTTGTAGTTGTCTTTTGTTCCTTTCGATCGATTATCTGTATTCTTAGTAGATAGTATTGGTAGAGTAGTGTTAGCAGTATTAGCAATTAGTTGTAGTTGTCTTTAAAATTAGTCTAGTTGGTAGGGAGTTAGGACCCTTAGTTATTAGCTTTAGTGACCCACCATGATAATCACCCCCTTAGTCCCTAAGCGCCCTGGCCACAGGGGCATGGAGGAGAGGAGCAGTTCGCAGACTGTGCAGGTAAGCGACTTGCTGGGCGTGTTCTCACATCTGCTCCTCCTGCTTGCCAAACCTTGCAGTCTGGATCCCTCTCTCTCTCCCTTCTTGGAGTGTTTTCCGAATGCAGGACAAGGCCCCCAGGTCTCCCACAACCTCCTCCCCGAGCCGTCCTGGCGCCTGGGCACCGAATGGGCAGAGCTCTCCCTCGGGGAGCAGCGATGCCACTCGTGCTTGCCTGCTGCTCGGTGCAGCACGACACGGGGACTTGCGTGCTGGGCCCTGGGGCAGCACTGAGCTCGACGAGCCCCGGGAGCTTCCCCACGTGCGGCTGGGGAGTTGTTTCTAGCCTGGGGGAGAGGCTGGGCCCCAGGTTGGTTTCTGCTAAGTGTCTGCTGTCTTTCCTCAGCTGCCCCCGCTTGAAGAAAAGCCAGCCAGCGAGAACCCCCAGCCAGCGCCTGACACCTCCAAGGGCAGGATGAAAGCCCGCATGTTTTGGGACCCCGCGGAGGAGGAGATGCTGCGGTGCCAGGAGCCCTGGCACAAGAACCCGGTGAGTGGCCGTGAGGCGTCTGCACAGCTGGATCTGCTGACAACAGCTCTGCTATGCGGGCAGCTTATAGTTGCCATCCAGCCGGCCAGCCCTCCCCTGTGCCCTGGCCTGGCTGCACGGCCTGAGATCCTTGCAGCCAAGGGCAGAGGAGTCGCTGGGGTCCCCACAGGGCAGAGCCTGAGCTGCCTGCCGGGGCCTTGAGCTGGCAGATGGCTGCTGCAGGTGACGCGGAGGGTGGCAGGGGTTTGCCAGCGCCTTGGGATCCTCCGAGCGGGAGAGCGAGTCCTTCGGCAGTGGTGGCCCTGCGCTCAGGGCACTGTCCCATCCTCCCTGGCAGACCATCAGTGACCTGGGCCACTACCAGAGGCTCCGCCAGAGCACCCAAGTGGCCCTGAGGGCAGGGAAAAAGCTGGAAAAGAAGCTGAAGAGGGAGGAACGGCTGCTGCCTCTTCTCGAGCCGAATCCTGCAGTGCTGGGGCAGATCCAGGAAGTGAGGAGACAGGTAGGGCCCCGAGTAACCCCTGCGTCTTCTGGGCTGATGAGGGCTGCGGGCCTGGTGAGGGCTGGGTTTTGGCACACGAGCGCACTGCGGGACCGGACTGCACATTTCCCCACGTCAGGGGCAACAAGGCGCAGCCAGTGCTTCTCTGGGGCCTTGTTGCACCTGGTCGCTCGCTGCTCCGTGCCCTGATGCCCGCTTTGGTCCCTCCTCCGTCCCACAGCTCTTCCGGCTGGACAGACAGCAGCGGCAGCAGAATATCCTCCTGCAGCAAACAGAGCTGATCATCACGAAGAAAGAGCAGTGCGAGAAGAAATGTCACCGGGACGAGGGGCAGCTGCGAATCAGGTCGGGGTGGCCGTGGGGAGGAGGGTGACACACACAGTCCCAGGCAGGGAAGGGCTCAGCACAGCTGCCTCTGCGGGCAGGGACCTGAGTGGTTTTGGATCTCGCCCTCTCTACCGCCTCTGGTGTCTTCTCTGCCTGCGTGCCCAATTCCTGCAGCCCCCTGGACTCCCCCGCTCCCCACCCCCACCCCCACAGGGAGACTCCCTCCAGCCCAGGGAGGATCTTCTCCTCAAGGCACCATCCCCCCCGGGTATATGCCTCTTTGCAGAGACCCCGGGGAGGCCCTGGGCTGCGAACGGGGCTTTGCACCCAGCTTGCTGCACTGACAGGCCTGCAGCCCAAGGGGATGAGCGTCCAGGGCCTGTCGGGGTGGTGAGAAGCCCCCGCTGGGCAGGGACAGCAGCACCTTCCCGCACTGTCTGAATGGCCCAGAGCGACTGTGGGACATGGCAGCGTCCCCGCACTGGCAGGAAGGGTCGGCTGCGGTCAGGTAGCTCCTGCTCAGCCTGGACAACCTCCGTCAACAACCAGCACAGCCACAGCGTGGACCACGAGCTGGAGCGGCTTGTGCCCTGGGTCAGGGGTGGGCTTTAGCCTGTTCCTAACATGCCTCCTCTTCTCCCGGTGTCTTGCAGGGGAAGCAGTCAGAAGATCATCTCCTCCAAGCCTGAGCCCCCAGTTGCCCTTAAAAAATCCCGATTCCCCCCAATTAACAAATAAACTGTTAGTTAAAAATGGACCCGCCTCAGGTCATCATTGCGGACAATGGATGGGTCCCACATGGCAGGGAGTGCGTGGCTGTCACCAAACTGGGCCTGAGGTCCCAGAGTTGACAAGAGGGCAATGGGAAGTCAAAGGAAGATCCACAAAGATGGCCAAGGGATCGGAGACGTTCCGTTTTGAAACGTGATGTCCTTTAGGCTGAAAGTGAGTTAGTACTCATCTGAAAAGGGGGCAATGTGGCCGTATTACCCAGCAGAAAAATTAGAGTAACGCACAGGTACACATTAGGCCGGTGCGAAGCGGCTTGTACGTGCTTTGGGCTTGGATTCGGCCAATTTGGGGGAGAGTGGCTCGATTCAGTGATTCGAATCACAGTCCTGATTTGATTTGCCCAGTCTGATTTGGCGATTCGGCTGCAGCCAAGTCTCTGAATCAGCAGGCCAGGCCCATCCGCCGCGCCTCTCCCAGCCAGCAATGGCTGCCCCAGCTCCCGGCACTTGTGAAAAAAAAGCCCCGGTCACGGGGTGCTGCCGGGCAGGGGTCATCCCCGCTGGCCCCCACTGCCCCATGTTGTGCGGGGGCTCTGGATGCACACCTTACCCTCCCCCCGACTCCCCCACATGGGTGCCACGCACAGGCCAGCTCTGGGCCTTTAATGAGAAACACCCCCCCCCCCCCCCACCCAAACCCGTGGTCTCACTACTCCTGCTTGCAAGGGCAATCCCCTCAGTTCCCTGCTGCCCCGTGCCATGTGAGGGGCTCTGCATGGGCCCCCCGACGCCACAAGCCTGCTGCAGGAGCGGCAAGTCCCAGGGCCTGTGCAAAGTGTCTAGTATCTGCTTCAGATTTGGATTTGGCTGATTTAGGGGATAGTGACTCGATTTGATGATTTGAATCACTGTCCCAATTCGATTTGGCTGTATCAGATTTGAAGATTTGGGAACAGCCCAGCCCCCACCCCTCTCCCAGCCCAGGAATTGCTGCTCCAGCTCCCGGCACTTGGAAAAAACAAAGCCCTGCTCAGCAGGTGCTGCCAGGCAGGGGGCGATCCCCGCTGCCCCTCACAGCCCCACCTTGCGTTGGGGACTATGCACAAGCCCCCTGCCCCGCCTCAGTCCTCGAACCCCCCCGCCATGGGTGCCCCACACAGGCCAGCTCGAGCCCTTCAAGGAAAAAACCCCCTCCAAACCCTGGACACTGCTCTTGCCAGCAGGGGGCAATCCCCACTGCCCACAACATGTAGGGGCTCTGCAGGAGCCCTGCGAAGCCCCCATGTCACTGCAGGAGTGGTGACTTCCTGGGCTTTTCTCCGCTTTTTTTTTCTTAAAGGGCCGGAGGTGGCCTGGGCAGGGCACCTGTGGCAGGGGGCTGGGGGAGTCAGCAGGGTCTTGGGGCTTGTGGCAGCAAAGCCCTCCATGCAGCATGAGGCAGTGGGGAGCAGCAGAGATTGCCCTCCACCCAGCATCACCCTGTGAGCACTGGGGCTTTTCTTTAAAGTCCCGAGCTGGGGCAGACAGGGCAGCCATGGCAGGGCTGGGGGAGCAGGCAGGGGGTGTGGGGGCTCGCAGGGGTCACCGCATGGTCCCCTCCCTTGCCCCTTGTACTCAGCAGCTCAGATTTGGCTGTAGCTCCCTGCTGCAGCCACCGGGGATTGGCGGAATCATCAAAGCCGTCCGAAGCTTTGGAAACATTTTGGAGAGCTTTGAATTGAGTCAGACATTTAAATTGGTCCCCTGGTTCAATTCAGATTCGAAGACATGGCCACTGAATCGGGCCGAATGTCCTCCAAATCAAGTCACCATCTGAAGCTTTGCACAGCCCTTGTGCCCATGTGTCTCGGACTAGACTCACACGCCTCATTTATCCTGCCCTGCCCCATGCACTGCACTTGGCATGGGGCTGGTCCAGGGCACATGCTGCATGCGGTGTGTGGGGCCAGTCTGTGCCTTGCAAAAATTTTCTTCTGAACTTGGAACTGGAAGACGCGGTGACTTGCAGTGTTTGCCCGGGGGACCACTCAGCACACTACAGGAAGAGCAGAGCTCCAAGCATGTACCTGCTCCAAGTACATCCTAGTAGAGGTTTCCCATGCTTTATGCGGGGGTTTTTATGTACAAATTCGCTCTTCTGCGAAGACCTTTTTATACCAAAAATTTATTATATGCAAGGTAAATTCACTTTTAGGCGATCGGTGTGGTAGAAGCCTGCAGTCAGCTACTTTGTGTGGTGCGTTGTGGGAGTGTTGTGCAGCAAAATAGTCTCCTGTGTGGATCTGTGCTCCTCACTGGTTGTCTGCGACACATGTTTCTGTGGGTAACACGGTTGCACGTACACCCACGTGCACCCCCTACACCATAGGTGACACTTAAGGGGGATAGAGGTGTGCACGCGCCCTCCTGAGATTGGCCACTGCCAGCTTCGGTGAGTGGTCGCCACCCTGCCTTACTGCTGACACAGCCACCCGAGGCTGTGGGTGGCCCCCACTCACTGTTGCTGAGATCGCGGATGGTGACTGTGGGCAGTCTCTGCTCCCCGCCACCACTGACACTGCTGCGGCCACCTGCAGGCAGTCCTTGCTTGGCCTGCCCTTGCCGCCAACTGCAATCACCTGCGGGTGGTCCCCGCTCGCTGCCGCTACATCCCCACTGCTCCCACCACCTCTGCCGCCTGTGGGCAGTCATCGCACCCCCCCAGCCTTCGGGGGCATGCATCGTTCATGCTCTAAGTGTTGCCAATTCCTGTTTCTATAGTTGCCATCCCCATTACAATATTGCCTTGTGCTTCTGTGTATTGTCTGCTGTTGGTGAGTGCCAAACTTGTCTTGTGGAAGTGGTAGAAATCGGTGTGGGGGTCAGTACAGTCGAGGTCTTGGAACATATCCCTATTTTTTACTTTGTAAAGTGGGTTCCCTTTATGTGAATTTGAGTTATACTCCGTTTTCCAGAAACACATGTACAGCATAAAGCCAGGGAAACCTCTACTGATATTTTCCTGAGTGATGTTGCATGAATGTAGCTTTGTCATACACCGGGGCCCAGCCATTCAGATCTGATTAATGCATGTTGAGTTCCCTTAATGATGTTTTTCAAGGTTTTTATCAGCTGGACCTTGTTCCCAGTGGTAAGACTCTGTTTGGGTGAAATTTCTGAAGCTTATGAGGGTGCAGACAGTGGCCAGCACCTTCATGAAGAACACATTCTAGTTCAAATTTATAGAGACATTTCATCTGTGTGTTGTGTTTGCCTTGTCTCATGTCTAACTTAATAGAAATTGCAGCCGAACTTGCATGGCTATTACCCAGCTTGGTATGTTTCAAACTCAACCCATAGCATTCCTAAAGAATTGAAAGCATTTCTGTAGGCCTGTAGGAAAGCCCCAAGTTTTTCTTTCTTTTTTTTCTTTTAAAATGCATTCCCTGCCCTTCCCCAACTATTTCTGAATTTTCTTCTTCCTCTCTATTCCCTATAGATTATTATAAGTAAGCTAAGATATAGGATAAGCTTTAACATTTTATTTTAGGTAGTAAATTTTATATTTCTCTCCCCTCTGCAAATAAGTTCCCTGCTATTTTGATATAGATATCCGCTGTTTTGTAAGTGATAATTATTATGTTTGTATTGATTTTTTTACTGCTTTTATATTGTGTGATTACTGTTTTAGGCCTATATATGTAAGTTAACGTAAGTCATGTCAAGTTTCCATCTTGTAATGTCAAACCTCCATCTTATCCCCATGCCCGGTTGTGTAACTTATGACTCATACTACCCCTCCTATATTACTTGGTTCCTGAATGAATGGGGATGAATGAGGGCACTTGAGAGACAATGGCAGTAGGTCTAAAAATAGCTCCTTCTGAATGACCAAAACGTTAACACCAATACCTGAACCAATGACCCAGCCACTGGAACCAACCTTCAAAGACACAAAAGATGAGGTAACCCACCATTGTGCCAAGCTGCACATGCTCAGTAAGAACACCTGGAGCCCTCTGAAACAGGACTGACCTTGCCTGGACAGGCCCTCCCCATTGGAGATCAGAGGTAGTTTGCCCCATAAAAAGGGGTAGTGACTCCTTGGGATGCCCTCTCCATCTGGACCAGATCAGCTCCACGTCACACTGTCTATCCACCCCAGGGGCCCTGCCAGTGATCCCCGCTGGAGAACACCAAGCTGAAGGAGACCCTATCTGACCATCAAGGAACCACTTTCAGCCTGGGATAGGTAGATATCACCTGCATATTTCCTCCTTCAATTTTGACTCCATCTCTCTCCTCCCAGACTTTAGGCCCTGCACCAAGCCTCTTTAACCCCTGCTGCCATTGTCTCAGTGAGTGTGTGTCTGTGTGTGTGTGTGTGCGCGCAAAGGAACCAATAAAATATTGTGTCACCATCTTCCCTGTTCAATAAAACCACTGTCATTTGTAACCCCGAGTTGGGTTGTGTTTTGCTGAGCCCTAGTCCCTTCCCTATCTTAAATTCTAGCCTCTGTCTCTCTCTTGGCTCCAGTCCCCTCTGCCCCGCCCCATTTTCCTGATCTCTCAATCCTGTCTCCCCTTTTCTGTCACCTCAGCTCCTCTTTGCCCCTTTTCTGCAAGTTCTCAGCCCTCTTGCTCTCTGCAAGCTCTCAGCCCACTCCCAGTTTTCCTCTCCCCACATACCTCTCGGCTCCCCTGTAGCCTCCTTGCTCCGGCTCCAGCCTCCAGGCTTCTCCCTGGCATTGCTCTTTTGCTCTGCCAGCTTTCCGCTTTTAATTAACACCAAT